>NC_090648.1:3439883-3537113 GCF_040937935.1 Hyperolius riggenbachi
CCTAAGCGAGCAAGCGGATTATAGAGCAGGAGATTTGGGCGCAGCCAGCGCTACCAGAGACTAATCGGAATTACGGCGCTCGGTGATTAACTTCGGTGCCGTCAGAAAACAGAGCTGAAGTTTCGTTTAAAACACTGTAATTGGTCCGCCAGCAATAGCTGGAAGCTCAATTACATCATTCCCCACTATCCTCCTCCTCTGTGTCTTTCTTCCTCCTCATCCTCCTCTGTGTCTATCCTCCTCATCCTCTGTGTCTATCCTCCTCCTCTGTGTCTATCCTCCTCCTCCTCCTCTGTCTATCCTCCTCCTCTGTGTCTTGCCTCCTCCTCCTGTGTCTTGCCTCCTCCTCCTCCTCCTCCTCCTCTGTCTTGCCTCCTCCTCCCTCCTCCTCCTCTGTGTCTTGCCGCCTCCTCCTCCTCCTCCTCCTCTGTGTCTTGCCGCCTCCTCCTCCTGTGTCTTGCCGCCTCCTCCTTCTCCTCCTCCTCTGTGTCTTGCGCCTCCTCCTCCTCCTCCTCTGTGTCTTGCGCCTCCTCCTTCTCCTCCTCCTCTGTGTCTTGCCGCCTCCTCCTCTGTGTCTTGCCTCCTCCTCCTTCTCCTCCTCCTCGTCTATCCTCCTCCACGTCTATCCTCCTCCTCCTCTTCTTCCTCCTCATCCTCTTCCTCTGTGTCTATCCTCCTCCTCCTCTGTGTCTATCCTCCTCCTCCTCTGTGTCTATCCTCCTCTGTGTCTATCCTCATCCTCTGTGTCTATCATCATCATCCTCATCCTCATCCTCCTCCTCCACTGTGTCTATCCTCCTCCTCCTCCTCCACTGTGTCTATCCTCCTCCTCCCTCCTCCTCCACTGTCTATCCTCCTCCTCCTCCTCCTCCACTGTGTCTATCCTCCTCCACTGTGTCTATCCTCCTCCTCCACTGTGTCTATCATCATCCTCCTCCTCCTCCACTGTGTCTATCCTCCTCCTCCACTGTGTCTATCCTCCTCCTCCTCCTTCTCCTCCACTGTGTCTATCCTCCTCCTCCTCCTCCACTGTGTCTATCCTCCTCCTCCTCCTCCTCCACTGTGTCTATCCTCCTCCTCCTCCTCCACTGTGTCTATCCTCCTCCTCCTCCACTGTGTCTATCCTCCTCCTCCACTGTGTCTATCCTCCTCCTCCTCCTCTGTGTCTATCCTCCTCCTCCTCCTCTGTGTCTATCCTCCTCCTCCTCCTCTGTGTCTATCCTCCTCCTCCTCCTCCTCCTCTGTGTCTATCCTCCTCCTCCTCCTCCTCCTCTGTGTCTATCCTCCTCCTCTTCCTCCTCCTCTGTGTCTATCCTCCTCCTCCTCCTCCTCTGTGTCTATCCTCCTCCTCTTCCTCCTCTGTGTCTATCCTCCTCCTCCTCCTCTTCCTCCTCCTCATCCTCTGTGTCTATCCTCTTCCTCCTCTGTGTCTATCCTCTTCCTCCTCTGTGTCTATCCTCCTCCTCTGTGTCTATCCTCCTCCTCCTCATCCTCTGTGTCTATCATCATCATCATCCTCCTCCTCCTCATCCTCTGTGTCTATCCTCCTAAGCGAGCAAGCGGATTATAGAGCAGGAGATTTGGGCGCAGCCAGCGCTACCAGAGACTAATCGGAATTACGGCGCTCGGTGATTAACTTCGGTGCCGTCAGAAAACAGAGCTGAAGTTTCGTTTAAAACACTGTAATTGGTCCGCCAGCAATAGCTGGAAGCTCAATTACATCATTCCCCACTATCCTCCTCCTCTGTGTCTTTCTTCCTCCTCATCCTCCTCTGTGTCTATCCTCCTCATCCTCTGTGTCTATCCTCCTCCTCCTCTGTGTCTATCCTCCTCCTTCTCCTCCTCTGTGTCTTGCCTCCTCCTCCTCCTCTGTGTCTTGCCTCCTCCTCCTCTGTGTCTTGCCTCCTCCTCCTCCTCCTCTGTGTCTTGCCGCCTCCTCCTCCTCCTCCTCCTCTGTGTCTTGCCGCCTCCTTCTCCTCCTCCTCTGTGTCTTGCCTCCTCCTCCTCCTCCGTGTCTTGCCGCCTCCTCCTCCTCCTCTGTGTCTATCCTCCTCATCCTCTGTGTCTATCCTCCTCCTCCTCTGTGTCTAGCCTCCTCCTTCTCCTCCTCCTCCTTTGTGTCTTGCCTCCTCCTCCTCTGTGTCTTGCCTCCTCCTCCTCCTCTGTGTCTTGCCGCCTCCTCCTCCTCCTCCTCTGTGTCTTGCCACCTCCTCCTCCTCTGTGTCTTGCCGCCTCCTCCTCCTCTGTCTTGCCGCCTCCTCCTTCTCCTCCTCCTCTGTGTCTTGCCGCCTCCTCCTTCTCCTCCTCCTCTGTGTCTTGCCTCCTCCTCCTTCTCCTCCTCCTCTGTGTCTTGCCTCCTCCTCCTTCTCCTCCTCCTCTGTGTCTTGCCTCCTCCTCCTTCTTCTCCTCCTCTGTGTCTTGCCGCCTTCTCCTTCTCCTCCTCCTCTGTGTCTTGCCGCCTCCTCCTTCTCCTCCTCCTCTGTCTTGCCTCCTTCTCCTCCTCCTCTGTCTTGCCTCCTTCTCCTCCTTCACTGTGTCTATCCTCCTCCTCCTCCTTCACTGTGTCTATCCTCCTCCTCCTCCTTCACTGTGTCTATCCTCCTCCTCCTCCTTCACTGTGTCTATCCTCCTCCTCCTCCTCTGTGTCTATCCTCCTCCTCCTCCTCTGTGTCTATCCTCATCCTCCTCCTCTGTGTCTATCCTCCTCCTCCTCCTCTGTGTCTATCCTCCTCCTCCTCCTCTGTGTCTATCCTCCTCCTCCTCTGTGTCTATCCTCCTCCTCCTCTGTGTCTATCCTCCTCCTCCTCTGTGTCTATCCTCCTCCTCCTCTGTGTCTATCCTCCTCCTCCTCTGTGCCTATCCTCCTCCTCCACTGTGTCTATCCTCCTCCTCCTCCTCATCCTCTGTGTCTATCCTCCTCCTCCTCCTCCTCCTCTGTGTCTATCCTCCTCCACTGTGTCTATCCTCCTCCTCCTCCTCCACTGTGTCTATCCTCCTCCACTGTGTCTATCCTCCTCCTCCTCTTCCTCCTCCTCATCCTCTGTGTCTATCCTCCTCCTCCTCTGTGTCTATCCTCCTCCTCCTCTGTGTCTATCATCATCATCCTCCTCCTCCACTGTGTCTATCCTCCTCCTCCACTGTGTCTATCCTCCTCCTCCACTGTGTCTATCCTCCTCCTCCTCCACTGTGTCTATCCTCCTCCTCCTCCACTGTGTCTATCCTCCTCCTCCTCCACTGTGTCTATCCTCCTCCTCCACTGTGTCTATCCTCCTCCTCCACTGTGTCTATCCTCCTCCTCCACTGTGTCTATCCTCCTCCTCCACTGTGTCTATCCTCCTCCTCCACTGTGTCTATCCTCCTCCTCCACTGTGTCTATCCTCCTCCTCTGTGTCTATCCTCCTCCTCCTCCTCCTCCACTGTGTCTATCCTCCTCCTCCTCCACTGTGTCTATCCTCCTCCTCCTCCACTGTGTCTATCCTCCTCCTCCTCCACTGTGTCTATCCTCCTCCTCCTCCACTGTGTCTATCCTCCTCCTCCACTGTGTCTATCCTCCTCCTCCACTGTGTCTATCCTCCTCCTCCACTGTGTCTATCCTCCTCCTCTGTGTCTATCCTCCTCCTCATCCTCTGTGTCTATCCTCCTCCTCTGTGTCTATTCTTCTCCTCCTCATCCTCTGTGTCTATCCTCCTCCTCATCCTCTGTGTCTATCCTCCTCCTCATCCTCTGTGTCTATCCTCCTAAGCGAGCAAGCGGATTATAGAGCAGGAGATTTGGGCGCAGCCAGCGCTACCAGAGACTAATCGGAATTACGGCAATAGCGGCGCTCGGTGATTAACTTCGGTGCCGTCAGAAAACAGAGCTGAAGTTTCGTTTAAAACACTGTAATTGGTCCGCCAGCAATAGCTGGAAGCTCAATTACATCATTCCCCACTATCCATGGCGGCCTGGAGGGGGAATAGTAATTACTGCGGCCAGGACTTGTGCAGGAGCAGGGTGAGCTGTATATCCGCTGTATCCTGCGCCCAGGTCTCCCGGCGGCAATTTCACTCTTACGCCTCCTAATCCTCTCCTGTATGATCTCCAGCTGTGTGACTGTCCTCTAATCCTCTCCTGTATGATCTCCAGCTGTGTGACTATCCTCTAATCCTCTCTTGTATGATCTCCAGCTGTGTGATTATCCTCTAATCCTCTCCTGTATGATCTCTCCCTGTGACTATCCTCTAACCCTCTCCTGTATGATCTCCAGCTGTGTGACTATCCTCTAATCCTCTCCTGTATGATCTCCAGCTGTGTGACTATCCTCTAATCCTCTCCTGTATGGACTCCAGCTTTGTGACTATCCTCTAATCCTCTCCTGTATGATCTCCAGCTGTGTGACTATCCTCTAATCCTCTCCTGTATGATCTCCAGCCCTGTGACTATCCTCTAATCCTCTCCTGTATGATCTCCAGCCCTGTGACCATCCTCTAATCCTCTCCTGTATGGTCTCCAGCTGTGTGACTATCCTCCTAATCCTCTCCTGTGTGATCTCCAGCTGTGTGACTATCCTCTAATCATCTCTTGTGTGGTCTCCAGCCCTGTGACTATCCTCTAATCCTCTCCTGTGTGATCTCCAGCTGTGTGACTATCCTCTAATCCTCTCCTGTATGATCTCCAGCTGTGTGACTATCCTCTAATCCTCTCCTGTATGATCTCCAGATGTGTGACTATCCTCTAATCCTCTCCTGTATCGTCTCTCTCTGTGTGACTATCCTCTAACCCTCTCCTGTATGATCTCCAGCCGTGTGACTATCCTCTAATCCTCTCCTGTATGATCTCCAGCTGTGTGACTATCCTCTAATCCTCTCCTGTATGATCTCCAGCTGTGTGACTATCCTCTAATCCTCTCCTGTATGATCTCCAGCTGTGTGACTATCCTCTAATCCTCTCCTGTATGATCTCCAGCTGTGTGACTATCCTCTAATCCTCTCCTGTATGATCTCCAGCTGTGTGACTATCCTCTAATCCTCTCCTGTATGATCTCCAGCTGTGTGACTATCCTCTAATCCTCTCCTGTATGATCTCCAGCCCTGTGACTATCCTCTAATCCTCTCCTGTGTGGTCTCCAGCTGTGTGACTATCCTCTAATCCTCTCCTGTATGATCTCCAGCTGTGTGACTATCCTCTAATCCTCTCCTGTATGATCTCCAGCCCTGTGACTATCCTCTAATCCTCTCCTGTATGATCTCTCCCTTTGTGACTATCCTTTAATCCTCTCCTGTATGATCTCTCCCTTTGTGACTATCCTTTAATCCTCTCCTGTATGATCTCCAGCTGTGTGACTATCCTCTAATCCTCTCCTGTATGATCTCCAGCTGTGTGACTATCCTCTAATCCTCTCCTGTATGGACTCCAGCTTTGTGACTATCCTCTAATCCTCTCCTGTATGATCTCCAGCCCTGTGACTATCCTCTAATCCTCTCCTGTATGATCTCCAGCCCTGTGACTATCCTCTAATCCTCTCCTGTATGGTCTCCAGCTGTGACTATCCTCCTAATCCTCTCCTGTGTGATCTCCAGCTGTGTGACTATCCTCTAATCATCTCCTGTGTGGTCTCCAGCCCTGTGACTATCCTCTAATCCTCTCCTGTGTGATCTCCAGCTGTGTGACTATCCTCTAATCCTCTCCTGTATGATCTCTAGCTGTGTGACTATCCTCTAATCCTCTCCTGTATGATCTCTCTTTGTGACTATCCTCTAACCCTCTCCTGTATGATCTCCAGCTGTGTGACTATCCTCTAATCCTCTCCTGTGTGATCTCCAGCTGTGTGACTATCCTCTAACCCTCTCCTGTATGATCTCCAGCTGTGTGACTATCCTCTAATCCTCTCCTGTATGATCTCTCCCTGTGACTATCCTCTAACCCTCTCCTGTATGATCTCCAGCTTTGTGACTATCCTCTAATCCTTTCCTGTATGATCTCCTGCTGTGTGACTATCCTCTAATCCTCTCCTGTATGATCTCCAGCTGTGTGACTATCCTCTAATCCTCTCCTGTGTAGTCTCCAGCTGTGTGACTATCCTCTAATCCTCTCCTGTATGGTCTCCAGCTGTGTGACTATCCTCTAATCCTCTCCTGTATGGTCTCCAGGTGTGACTATCCTCTAATCCTCTCCTGTATGATCTCCAGCTGTGTGACTATCCTCTAATCCTCTCCTGTGTGGTCTCCAGCTGTGTGACTATCCTCTAATCCTCTCCTGTATGATCTCTCCCTGTGACTATCCTCTAACCCTCTCCTGTATGATCTCCAGCTGTGTGACTATCTAATCCTCTCCTGTGTGATCTCCAGCTGTGTGACTATCCTCTAATCCTCTCCTGTATGATCTCCAGCTGTGTGACTATCCTCTAATCCTCTCCTGTGTGGTCTCCAGCTGTGTGACTATCCTCTAATCCTCTCCTGTATGATCTCTCCCTGTGACTATCCTCTAACCCTCTCCTGTATGATCTCCAGCTGTGTGACTATCCTCTAATCCTCTCCTGTGTGGTCTCCAGCTGTGTGACTATCCTCTAACCCTCTCCTGTATGATCTCCAGCTGTGTGACTATCCTCTAATCCTCTCCTGTATGGTCTCCTGCTGTGTGACTATCCTCTAATCCTCTCCTGTGTGGTCTCCTGCTGTGTGACTATCCTCTAATCCTCTCCTGTGTGGTCTCCAGCTGTGTGACTATCCTCTAATCCTCTCCTGTGTGGTCTCCAGCCCTGTGACTATCCTCTAATCCTCTCCTGTATGGTCTCCAGCTGTGTGACTATCCTCTAATCCTCTCCTGTATGATCTCTCCCTGTAAGACTATCCTCTAATCCTCTCCTGTATGATCTCCAGCTTTGTGACTATCCTCTAATCCTCTCCTATATGATCTCCAGCTTTGTGACTATCCTCTAATCCTCTCCTGTATGATCTCCAGCTGTGTGACTATCCTCTAATCCTCTCCTGTATGATCTCCAGCTGTGTGACTATCCTCTAATCCTCTCCTGTATGATCTCCAGCTGTGTGACTATCCTCTAATCCTCTCCTGTATGATCTCCAGCCCTGTGACTATCCTCTAATCCTCTCCTGTGTGGTCTCCAGCTGTGTGACTATCCTCTAATCCTCTCCTGTATGATCTCCAGCTGTGTGACTATCCTCTAATCCTCTCCTGTATGATCTCCAGCCATGTGACTATCCTCTAATCCTCTCCTGTATGATCTCTCCCTTTGTGACTATCCTTTAATCCTCTCCTGTATGATCTCCAGCTGTGTGACTATCCTCTAATCCTCTCCTGTATGATCTCCAGCTGTGTGACTATCCTCTAATCCTCTCCTGTATGGACTCCAGCTTTGTGACTATCCTCTAATCCTCTCCTGTATGATCTCCAGCCCTGTGACTATCCTCTAATCCTCTCCTGTATGATCTCCAGCCCTGTGACTATCCTCTAATCCTCTCCTGTATGGTCTCCAGCTGTGTGACTATCCTCCTAATCCTCTCCTGTGTGATCTCCAGCTGTGTGACTATCCTCTAATCATCTCCTGTGTGGTCTCCAGCCCTGTGACTATCCTCTAATCCTCTCCTGTGTGATCTCCAGCTGTGTGACTATCCTCTAATCCTCTCCTGTATGATCTCTAGCTGTGTGACTATCCTCTAATCCTCTCCTGTATGATCTCTCTTTGTGACTATCCTCTAACCCTCTCCTGTATGATCTCCAGCTGTGTGACTATCCTCTAATCCTCTCCTGTGTGATCTCCAGCTGTGTGACTATCCTCTAACCCTCTCCTGTATGATCTCCAGCTGTGTGACTATCCTCTAATCCTCTCCTGTATGATCTCTCCCTGTGACTATCCTCTAACCCTCTCCTGTATGATCTCCAGCTTTGTGACTATCCTCTAATCCTTTCCTGTATGATCTCCTGCTGTGTGACTATCCTCTAATCCTCTCCTGTATGATCTCCAGCTGTGTGACTATCCTCTAATCCTCTCCTGTGTAGTCTCCAGCTGTGTGACTATCCTCTAATCCTCTCCTGTATGGTCTCCAGCTGTGTGACTATCCTCTAATCCTCTCCTGTATGGTCTCCAGGTGTGACTATCCTCTAATCCTCTCCTGTATGATCTCTCCCTGTGACTATCCTCTAACCCTCTCCTGTATGATCTCCAGCTGTGTGACTATCCTCTAATCCTCTCCTGTGTGATCTCCAGCTGTGTGACTATCCTCTAATCCTCTCCTGTATGATCTCCAGCTGTGTGACTATCCTCTAATCCTCTCCTGTGTGGTCTCCAGCTGTGTGACTATCCTCTAATCCTCTCCTGTATGATCTCTCCCTGTGACTATCCTCTAACCCTCTCCTGTATGATCTCCAGCTGTGTGACTATCCTCTAATCCTCTCCTGTGTGGTCTCCAGCTGTGTGACTATCCTCTAACCCTCTCCTGTATGATCTCCAGCTGTGTGACTATCCTCTAATCCTCTCCTGTATGGTCTCCTGCTGTGTGACTATCCTCTAATCCTCTCCTGTGTGGTCTCCTGCTGTGTGACTATCCTCTAATCCTCTCCCGTGTGGTCTCCAGCTGTGTGACTATCCTCTAATCCTCTCCTGTGTGGTCTCCAGCCCTGTGACTATCCTCTAATCCTCTCCTGTATGGTCTCCAGCTGTGTGACTATCCTCTAATCCTCTCCTGTATGATCTCTCCCTGTAAGACTATCCTCTAATCCTCTCCTGTATGATCTCCAGCTTTGTGACTATCCTCTAATCCTCTCCTATATGATCTCCAGCTTTGTGACTATCCTCTAATCCTCTCCTGTATGATCTCCAGCCCTGTGACTATCCTCTAATCCTCTCCTGTATGATCTCCAGCTGTGTGACTATCCTCTAATCCTCTCCTGTATGATCCCCATCCGTGTGACTATCCTCTAATCCTCTCCTATATGATCTCCAGCTTCGTGACCATCCTCTAATCCTCTCCTATATGATCTCCAGCCCTGTGACTATCCTCTAATCCTCTCCTATATGATCTCTAGCCGTGTGACTATCCTCTAATCCTCTCCTGTGTGATCTCCAGCTTTGTGACTATCCTCTAATCCTCTCCTATATGATCTCCAGCCCTGTGACTATCCTCTAATCCTCTCCTGTATGATCTCCAGCCCTGTGACTATCCTCTAATCCTCTCCTGTATGATCCCCATCCGTGTGACTATCCTCTAATCCTCTCCTGTATGATCTCTCCCTGTGACTATCCTCTAATCCTCTCCTGTATGATCTCCAGCTGTGTGACTATCCTCTAATCATCTCCTGTATGATCTCTCCCTGTGACTATCCTCTAATCCTCTCCTGTATGATCTCCAGCTGTGTGACTATCCTCTAATCCTCTCCTGTATGATCTCCAGCTGTGTGACTATCCTCTAATCCTCTCCTGTATGATCTCCAGCCGTGTGACTATCCTCTAATCCTCTCCTGTATGATCTCCAGCTGTGTCACTATCCTCTAATCCTCTCCTGTATGATCTCCAGCTGTGTGACTATCCTCTAATCCTCTCCTGTATGATCTCCAGCCGTGTGACTATCCTCTAATCCTCTCCTATATGATCTCCAGACGTGTGACTATCCTCTAATCCTCTCCTGTATGATCTCCAGCCCTGTGACTATCCTCTAATCCTCTCCTGTATGATCTCCAGCCCTGTGACTATCCTCTAATCCTCTCCTGTATGATCTCCAGCCCTGTGACTATCCTCTAATCCTCTCCTGTATGATCTCCAGCCGTGTCACTATCCTCTAATCCTCTCCTGTATGATCTCCAGCTGTGTGACTATCCTCTAATCCTCTCCTGTGTGATCTCCAGCTGTGTGACTATCCTCTAATCCTCTCCTGTATGATCTCCAGCTGTGTGACTATCCTCTAATCCTCTCCTGTGTGGTCTCCAGCTGTGTGACTATCCTCTAATCCTCTCCTGTATGATCTCTCCCTGTGACTATCCTCTAACCCTCTCCTGTATGATCTCCAGCTGTGTGACTATCCTCTAATCCTCTCCTGTGTGGTCTCCAGCTGTGTGACTATCCTCTAATCCTCTCCTGTATGATCTCTCCCTGTGACTATCCTCTAACCCTCTCCTGTATGATCTCCAGCTGTGTGACTATCCTCTAATCCTCTCCTGTATGGTCTCCTGCTGTGTGACTATCCTCTAATCCTCTCCTGTGTGGTCTCCTGCTGTGTGACTATCCTCTAATCCTTTCCTGTATGGTCTCCAGCTGTGTGACTATCCTCTAATCCTCTCCTGTGTGGTCTCCAGCTGTGTGACTATCCTCTAATCCTCTCCTGTGTGGTCTCCAGCTGTGTGACTATCCTCTAATCCTCTCCTGTGTGGTCTCCAGCCCTGTGACTATCCTCTAATCCTCTCCTGTATGGTCTCCAGCTGTGTGACTATCCTCTAATCCTCTCCTGTATGATCTCTCCCTGTAAGACTATCCTCTAATCCTCTCCTGTATGATCTCCAGCTTTGTGACTATCCTCTAATCCTCTCCTATATGATCTCCAGCTTTGTGACTATCCTCTAATCCTCTCCTGTATGATCTCCAGCCCTGTGACTATCCTCTAATCCTCTCCTGTATGATCTCCAGCTGTGTGACTATCCTCTAATCCTCTCCTGTATGATCTCCCAACTGTGTGACTATCCTCTAATCCTCTCCTATATGATCTCCAGCTTTGTGACTCTCCTGTAATCCTCTCCTGTGTTATCTCCAGCTTCGTGACCATCCTCTAATCCTCTCCTATATGATCTCCAGCCCTGTGACTATCCTCTAATCCTCTCCTATATGATCTCCAGCCGTGTGACTATCCTCTAATCCTCTCCTGTGTGATCTCCAGCTTTGTGACTATCCTCTAATCCTCTCCTATATGATCTCCAGCCCTGTGACTATCCTCTAATCCTCTCCTGTATGATCTCCAGCCCTGTGACTATCCTCTAATCCTCTCCTGTATGATCCCCATCCGTGTGACTATCCTCTAATCCTCTCCTGTATGATCTCTCCCTGTGACTATCCTCTAATCCTCTCCTGTATGATCTCCAGCTGTGTGACTATCCTCTAATCCTCTCCTGTATGATCTCTCCCTGTGACTATCCTCTAATCCTCTCCTGTATGATCTCCAGCTGTGTCACTATCCTCTCCTGTATGATCTCCAGCTGTGTGACTATCCTCTAATCCTCTCCTGTATGATCTCCAGCTGTGTGACTATCCTCTAATCCTCTCCTGTATGATCTCCAGCTGTGTCACTATCCTCTAATCCTCTCCTGTATGATCTCCAGCTGTGTGACTATCCTCTAATCCTCTCCTGTATGATCTCCAGCCGTGTGACTATCCTCTAATCCTCTCCTATATGATCTCCAGACGTGTGACTATCCTCTAATCCTCTCCTGTATGATCTCCAGCCCTGTGACTATCATCTAATCCTCTCCTGTATGATCTCCAGCTGTGTGACTATCCTCTAATCCTCTCCTGTATGATCTCCAGCCCTGTGACTATCCTCTAATCCTCTCCTGTATGATCTCCAGCCGTGTCACTATCCTCTAATCCTCTCCTGTATAATCTCCAGCCGTGTCACTATCCTCTAATCCTCTCCTGTATGATCTCCAGCCGTGTGACTGTCCTCTAATCCTCTCCTGTATGATCTCCAGCCCTGTGACTATCTTCTAATCCTCTCCTGTGTGATCTCCAGCCGTGTGACTATCCTCTAATCCTCTCCTGTGTGATCTCCAGCCGTGTGACTATCCTCTAATCCTCTCCTGTATGATCTCCAGCCCTGTGACTATCCTCTAATCCTCTCCTGTATGATCTCCAGCTGTGTGACTATCCTCTAATCCTCTCCTGTGTGATCTCCAGCTTTGTGACTATCCTCTAATCCTCTCCTGTATGATCTCCAGCCCTGTGACTATCCTCTAATCCTCTCCTGTGTGATCTCCAGCCGTGTGACTATCCTCTAATCCTCTCCTGTATGATCTCCAGCCGTGTGACTATCCTCTAATCCTCTCCTGTGTGATCTCCAGCCGTGTGACTATCCTCTAATCCTCTCCTGTGTGATCTCCAGCCGTGTGACTATCCTCTAATCCTCTCCTGTACTGTACGATCTCTGAGCTCTACAAGCAGATGACCTCCATCCATTCATCTCTTCCAGACATGGCTAATCTATCCCTGAACGATAATGATGGATCTAGCGGTGCCTCTGATCAAGATACTCTGGCTCCCCTCCCCCTTCCTGGAGCGTCACCCTGGCCCCTCCTTCCCACCTTCTCCTATCAGTACCCGGCCCCTCATCCCTACAGCACACAGCCGCCAGCCTATCACGAGCTGTCGTCCTATAGCTATGGCATGGGCAGCGCTGGGAGCCAGCACAGCGAGGGTAAGTCTCTCGTCACCTCAACATGCTCATAAGACTGCAGAATGAAAGCGAAAGCTACAACTCCTAATGGCAATCAGGATCATAAATGGATACCACTTGCTGGACAATCTCCAGTACAGCTTGTTATACTGACTCTAACACTTGGTGGTGTTATTACGCTATACCGACTCTTGGTGGTGTTATTACGCTATACCGACTCTTGGTGTTATTACGCTATACCGACTCTTGTTGTTATTACGCTATACTGACTCTTGGTGTTATTACGCTATACTGACTCTTGGTGTTATTACGCTATACCGACTCTTGGTGTTATTACGCTATACCGACTCTTGGTGTTATTACGCTATACCGACTCTTGTTGTTATTACGCTATACTGACTCTTGGTGTTATTACGCTATACTGACTCTTGGTGTTATTACGCTATACCGACTCTTGGTGTTATTACGCTATACTGACTCTTGGTGTTATTACGCTATACTGACTCTTGGTGTTATTACGCTATACTGACCCTTGGTGTTATTACGCTATACTGACCCTTGGTGTTATTACGCTATACTGACTCTTGGTGTTATTCTGCTATACTGACTCTTGGTGTTATTACGCTATACTGACTCTTGGTGTTATTATGCTATACTGACTCTTGGTGTTATTATGCTATACTGACTCTTGGTGTTATTACACTATACTGACTCTTGGTGTTATTACGCTATACTGACTCTTGGTGTTATTACGCTATACTCACTCTTGGTGTTATTACGCTATACTGACTCTTGGTGTTATTACGCTATACTGACTCTTGGTGTTATTGCGCTATACCGACTCTTGGTGTTATTACGCTATACTGACTCTTGGTGTTATTACGCTATACTGACTCTTGGTGTTATTATGCTATACTGACTCTTGGTGTTATTGCGCTATACCGACTCTTGGTGTTATTACGCTATACTGACTCTTGGTGTTATTACGCTATACCGACTCTTGGTGTTATTGCGCTATACCGACTCTTGGTGTTATTACGCTGTACTGACTCTTGGTGTTATTACGCTATACCGACTCTTGGTGTTATTATGCTATACCGACTCTTGGTGTTATTACGCTATACTGACTCTTGGTGTTATTACGCTATACTGACTCTTGGTGGTGTTATTGCGCTATACTGACTCTTGGTGTTATTATGCTATACCGACTCTTGGTGTTATTACGCTATACTGACTCTTGGTGTTATTACGCTATACTGACTCTTGGTGTTATTACGCTATACTGACTCTTGGTGTTATTACGCTATACTGACTCTTGGTGTTATTACGCTATACCGACTCTTGGTGTTATTACGCTATACTGACTCTTGGTGTTATTACGCTATACTGACTCTTGGTGTTATTACGCTATACTGACTCTTGGTGTTATTACGCTATACCGACTCTTGGTGTTATTATGCTATACTGACTCTTGGTGTTATTACGCTATACTGACTCTTGGTGTTATTATGCTATACTGACTCTTGGTGTTATTACGCTATACTGACTCTTGGTGTTATTACGCTATACTGACTCTTGGTGTTATTACGCTATACTGACTCTTGGTGTTATTACGCTATACTGACTCTTGGTGTTATTACGCTATACTGACTCTTGGTGTTATTATGCTATACTGACTCTTGGTGTTATTACACTATACTGACTCTTGGTGTTATTACGCTATACTGACTCTTGGTGTTATTACGCTATACTGACTCTTGGTGTTATTACGCTATACTGACTCTTGGTGTTATTACGCTGTACTCACTCTTGGTGTTATTACGCTATACTGACTCTTGGTGTTATTACGCTATACTCACTCTTGGTGTTATTACGCTATACTGACTCTTGGTGTTATTACGCTATACCGACTCTTGTTGTTATTACGCTATACTGACTCTTGGTGTTATTACGCTATACTGACTCTTGGTGTTATTACGCTATACTGACTCTTGGTGTTATTACGCTATACTGACTCTTGGTGTTATTACGCTATACTGACTCTTGGTGTTATTACGCTATACTGACTCTTGGTGTTATTACGCTATACTGACTCTTGGTGTTATTACGCTATACCGACTCTTGGTGTTATTACGCTATACCGACTCTTGGTGTTATTACGCTATACTGACTCTTGGTGTTATTACGCTATACTGACTCTTGGTGTTATTACGCTATACTGACCCTTGGTGTTATTACGCTATACTGACCCTTGGTGTTATTACGCTATACCGACTCTTGGTGTTATTACGCTATACTGACTCTTGGTGTTATTACGCTATACTGACTCTTGGTGTTATTATGCTATACCGACTCTTGGTGTTATTACGCTATACTGACTCTTGGTGGTGTTATTGCGCTATACTGACTCTTGGTGTTATTATGCTATACCGACTCTTGGTGTTATTACGCTATACTGACTCTTGGTGTTATTACGCTATACTGACTCTTGGTGTTATTACGCTATACTGACTCTTGGTGTTATTACGCTATACCGACTCTTGGTGTTATTACGCTATACTGACTCTTGGTGTTATTACGCTATACTGACTCTTGGTGTTATTACGCTATACTCACTCTTGGTGTTATTATGCTATACTGACTCTTGGTGTTATTACGCTATACTGACTCTTGGTGTTATTATGCTATACTGACTCTTGGTGTTATTACGCTATACTGACTCTTGGTGTTATTACGCTATACTGACTCTTGGTGTTATTACGCTATACTGACTCTTGGTGTTATTATGCTATACTGACTCTTGGTGTTATTATGCTATACTGACTCTTGGTGTTATTACTCTATACTGACTCTTGGTGTTATTACGCTATACTGACTCTTGGTGTTATTACGCTATACTGACTCTTGGTGTTATTACGCTGTACTCACTCTTGGTGTTATTACGCTATACTGACTCTTGGTGTTATTACGCTATACTGACTCTTGGTGTTATTACGCTATACTGACTCTTGGTGTTATTACGCTATACTGACTCTTGGTGTTATTACGCTGTACTCACTCTTGGTGTTATTACGCTATACCGACTCTTGGTGTTATTACGCTATACCGACTCTTGTTGTTATTACGCTATACTGACTCTTGGTGTTATTATGCTATACTGACTCTTGGTGTTATTACGCTATACTGACTCTTGGTGTTATTACGCTATACTGACTCTTGGTGTTATTACGCTATACTGACTCTTGGTGTTATTACGCTATACTGACTCTTGGTGTTATTACGCTATACCGACTCTTGGTGTTATTACGCTATACTGACCCTTGGTGTTATTACGCTATACTGACCCTTGGTGTTATTACGCTATACCGACTCTTGGTGTTATTACGCTATACTGACTCTTGGTGTTATTACGCTATACTGACTCTTGGTGTTATTATGCTATACTGACTCTTGGTGTTATTATGCTATACCGACTCTTGGTGTTATTACGCTATACTGACTCTTGGTGTTATTACGCTATACTGACTCTTGGTGTTATTACGCTATACTGACTCTTGGTGTTATTATGCTATACTGACTCTTGGTGTTATTACGCTATACTGACTCTTGGTGTTATTACGCTATACTGACTCTTGGTGTTATTACGCTATACTGACTCTTGGTGTTATTACGCTATACTGACTCTTGGTGTTATTACGCTATACTGACTCTTGGTGTTATTATGCTATACTGACTCTTGGTGTTATTACGCTATACTGACTCTTGGTGGTGTTATTACGCTATACTGACTCTTGGTGTTATTACGCTATACCGACTCTTGTTGTTATTACGCTATACTGACTCTTGGTGTTATTACGCTATACTGACTCTTGGTGGTGTTATTACGCTATACCGACTCTTGTTGTTATTACGCTATACCGACTCTTGGTGTTATTACGCTATACTGACTCTTGGTGTTATTACGCTATACTGACTCTTGGTGTTATTATGCTATACTGACTCTTGGTGGTGTTATTACGCTATACTGACTCTTGGTGTTATTACGCTATACTGACTCTTGGTGTTATTACGCTATACTGACTCTTGGTGTTATTACGCTATACTGACTCTTGGTGTTATTACGCTATACCGACTCTTGGTGTTATTACGCTATACTGACTCTTGGTGTTATTACGCTATACTGACTCTTGGTGTTATTACGCTATACTCACTCTTGGTGTTATTATGCTATACCGACTCTTGGTTTTATTACGCTATACTGACTCTTGGTGTTATTATGCTATACTGACTCTTGGTGTTATTACGCTATACTGACTCTTGGTGTTATTACGCTATACTGACTCTTGGTGTTATTACGCTATACTGACTCTTGGTGTTATTATGCTATACTGACTCTTGGTGTTATTACGCTATACTGACTCTTGGTGTTATTACGCTATACTGACTCTTGGTGTTATTACGCTGTACTGACTCTTGGTGTTATTATGCTATACTGACTCTTGGTGTTATTACGCTATACCGACTCTTGGTGTTATTACGCTATACCGACTCTTGGTGGTGTTATTACGCTATACTGACTCTTGGTGTTATTACGCTATACTGACTCTTGGTGTTATTACGCTATACTGACTCTTGGTGTTATTACGCTATACTGACTCTTGGTGTTATTACGCTATACTGACTCTTGGTGTTATTATGCTATACCGACTCTTGGTGGTGTTATTGCGCTATACTGACTCTTGGTGTTATTACGCTATACTGACTCTTGGTGTTATTACCAGGGCTGTGGAGTCGGTCCAAAAATCCACCGACTCCGACTCCGACTCCGACTCCTCAGTTTAGGATTCCACCGACTCCGACTCCGACTCCACGACTCCGACTCCTCTAATTTGCATATTACAATTTTGTTGATTAAACATATGTAACATGAAATTCGTCTCTTAACTGCCAAAGCTTAGGAATTTTACAAGACAACTGAAGTGAGAAGGATATGTAGACTACTATATTTATTCCCTTTAGACTAAAACTAGTCCTTGGTAAGAGTACTTGTAAAAGGTACAAACCGGAACAAAGAACATCTATCAGGCCCTAGGCAATGTAAGTGTGGGTACATGTAAGAATGATGTGCAGGTACTCTGCAGGGGAATGAGGAGATTGTAAACAGACAACACCTCTGTGTTCAATGTGCACAGCATTCTCAGTGGATTCCCTGCAGCTCTGTGGGGAGTGCATATGTAGAGTATAGTACTACTGTGTAACAAAGTAAACCTGAGACAGATGAAATTAAAGTTTTATACATACCTGGGGCTTCCTCCAGCTGCCTTTAGGATAATCAGTCCCTCGTTGTCCTCCTCCACCACCTGGATCTTCTGCTATGAGTCCAGGTACTTGAGCCAGTCAGGCGTAGTGCGCATGCACACACTCCGCCGCCAGGAGCATACTACACCTGCGCAGCACTATTGCGCAGGTACAGAATGTTCCTGGCTGTGGGAGCGGCATGCGGCCGGACAGCGCTGACTGGCTGAATTACCAGGACTCATAGCAGAAGATCCGGGTGGTGGAAGACAGTGAGGGACTGATTAGCCTGAAGGGGGCTGGAGGAAACCCCAGGTATGTGTAAAACTTTACTTTTCATCCGTCTCAGTTTCCCTTTAATTTGTAGTCACCAAACCAAATTTTAATAACATATCAAATTATTTGATTTCATCAGCAAAGAGAGTGCATACATTTGCATAAATCAGCATCAATGCAGAATTATTTCCATCTCGTTGACCATCTCTATTAGTGACACAGCTACACATCAGGCTTTATTCTTACAGCATAGATGTTATTTAGTGTATAAGAGATTCCTGTGTACACATCATATATACAGTCACAATCAGATATGTATATCTGACCTTAAAAATACGGGGACTGCTTTATTGAAGCAGCACAAGTAACTAATTTTGATTGGTTTATTTCATTTTTGTAGACTAAGCACAGCTATTACTGTATATATACTGTATATATACATTATTTTTAATGACGTTTATCTGAGAAATAGAACATTTTATCATATTTTCTATTTTAATTACAGTTACAAATTCATTAGGAGTCGGAGTCTGAGTCGGTGCATTTTTCCCCGACTCCGACTCCAGGCACCCAAAATTGCCCGACTCCACGACTCCGACTCCACGACTCCGACTCCGACTCCACAGCCCTGGTTATTACGCTATACTGACTCTTGGTGTTATTACGCTGTACTGACTCTTGGTGTTATTACGCTATACTGACTCTTGGTGTTATTATGCTATACTGACTCTTGGTGTTATTACGCTATACCGACTCTTGGTGTTATTACGCTATACCGACTCTTGGTGGTGTTATTACGCTATACTGACTCTTGGTGTTATTACGCTATACTGACTCTTGGTGTTATTACGCTATACCGACTCTTGGTGTTATTACGCTATACCGACTCTTGGTGTTATTACGCTATACTGACTCTTGGTGTTATTACGCTATACTGACTCTTGGTGTTATTACGCTATACCGACTCTTGGTGTTATTACGCTATACCGACTCTTGGTGTTATTACGCTATACTGACTCTTGGTGTTATTACGCTATACTGACTCTTGGTGTTATTACGCTATACTGACTCTTGGTGTTATTATGCTATACTGACTCTTGGTGTTATTACGCTATACTGACTCTTGGTGGTGTTATTACGCTATACTGACTCTTGGTGTTATTACGCTATACCGACTCTTGGTGTTATTACGCTATACTGACTCTTGGTGTTATTACGCTATACCGACTCTTGTTGTTATTACGCTATACTGACTCTTGGTGTTATTACGCTATACTGACTCTTGGTGGTGTTATTACGCTATACCGACTCTTGTTGTTATTACGCTATACTGACTCTTGGTGTTATTATGCTATACTGACTCTTGGTGTTATTACGCTATACTGACTCTTGGTGTTATTACGCTATACTGACTCTTGGTGTTATTGCGCTATACCGACTCTTGGTTTTATTACGCTATACCGACTCTTGGTGTTATTATGCTATACTGACTCTTGGTGTTATTACGCTATACTGACTCTTGGTGTTATTACGCTATACTGACTCTTGGTGTTATTACGCTATACTGACTCTTGGTGTTATTATGCTATACTGACTCTTGGTGTTATTACGCTATACTGACTCTTGGTGTTATTACGCTATACTGACTCTTGGTGTTATTACGCTATACTGACTCTTGGTGTTATTACGCTATACTGACTCTTGGTGTTATTACGCTATACTGACTCTTGGTGTTATTACGCTATACTGACTCTTGGTGTTATTACGCTATACTGACTCTTGGTGTTATTACGCTATACTGACTCTTGGTGTTATTACGCTATACTGACTCTTGGTGTTATTACGCTATACTGACTCTTGGTGTTATTGCGCTATACCGACTCTTGGTGTTATTGCGCTATACCGACTCTTGGTGTTATTACGCTATACCGACTCTTGGTGTTATTACGCTATACTGACTCTTGGTGGTGTTATTACGCTATACCGACTCTTGGTGGTGTTATTACGCTATACCGACTCTTGGTGGTGTTATTACGCTATACCGACTCTTGGTGGTGTTATTACGCTATACCGACTCTTGGTGGTGTTATTACGCTATACCGACTCTTGGTGGTGTTATTACGCTATACCGACTCTTGGTGGTGTTATTACGCTATACCGACCCTTGGTGGTGTTATTACGCTATACCGACTCTTGGTGGTGTTATTACGCTATACCGACTCTTGGTGGTGTTATTACGCTATACCGACTCTTGGTGGTGTTATTACGCTATACCGACTCTTGGTGGTGTTATTACGCTATACCGACTCTTGGTGGTGTTATTACGCTATACCGACCCTTGGTGGTGTTAATACGCTATACCGACTCTTGGTGGTGTTATTACGCTATACCGACTCTTGGTGGTGTTATTACGCTATACCGACTCTTGGTGGTGTTATTACGCTATACCGACTCTTGGTGGTGTTATTGCGCTATTCTGACTCTTGGTGTTATTACGCTATACCGACTCTTGGTGTTATTGCGCTATACCGACTCTTGGTGTTATTGCGCTATACCGACTCTTGGTGTTATTACGCTATACTGACTCTTGGTGGTGTTATTACGCTATACCGACTCTTGGTGGTGTTATTACGCTATACCGACTCTTGGTGGTGTTATTACGCTATACCGACTCTTGGTGGTGTTATTACGCTATACCGACTCTTGGTGGTGTTATTACGCTATATCGACTCTTGGTGGTGTTATTACGCTATACCGACTCTTGGTGGTGTTATTACGCTATACCGACTCTTGGTGGTGTTATTACGCTATACCGACTCTTGGTGGTGTTATTACGCTATACCGACTCTTGGTGGTGTTATTACGCTATACCGACTCTTGGTGGTGTTATTACGCTATACCGACTCTTGGTGTTATTATGCTATACTGACTCTTGGTGTTATTACGCTATACTGACTCTTGGTGGTGTTATTACGCTATACTGACTCTTGGTGTTATTACGCTATACCGACTCTTGTTGTTATTACGCTATACTGACTCTTGGTGTTATTACGCTATACTGACTCTTGGTGGTGTTATTACGCTATACCGACTCTTGTTGTTATTACGCTATACCGACTCTTGGTGTTATTACGCTATACTGACTCTTGGTGTTATTACGCTATACTGACTCTTGGTGTTATTATGCTATACTGACTCTTGGTGGTGTTATTACGCTATACTGACTCTTGGTGTTATTACGCTATACTGACTCTTGGTGTTATTACGCTATACTGACTCTTGGTGTTATTACGCTATACTGACTCTTGGTGGTGTTATTACGCTATACCGACTCTTGGTGGTGTTATTACGCTATACCGACTCTTGGTGGTGTTATTACGCTATACCGACTCTTGGTGGTGTTATTACGCTATACCGACTCTTGGTGGTGTTATTACGCTATACCGACTCTTGGTGGTGTTATTACGCTATACCGACTCTTGGTGGTGTTATTACGCTATACCGACTCTTGGTGGTGTTATTACGCTATACCGACTCTTGGTGTTATTATGCTATACTGACTCTTGGTGTTATTACGCTATACTGACTCTTGGTGGTGTTATTACGCTATACTGACTCTTGGTGTTATTACGCTATACCGACTCTTGTTGTTATTACGCTATACTGACTCTTGGTGTTATTACGCTATACTGACTCTTGGTGGTGTTATTACGCTATACCGACTCTTGTTGTTATTACGCTATACCGACTCTTGGTGTTATTACGCTATACCGACTCTTGGTGTTATTACGCTATACTGACTCTTGGTGGTGTTATTACGCTATACCGACTCTTGGTGGTGTTATTACGCTATACCGACTCTTGGTGGTGTTATTACGCTATACCGACTCTTGGTGGTGTTATTACGCTATACCGACTCTTGGTGGTGTTATTACGCTATACCGACTCTTGGTGGTGTTATTACGCTATACCGACTCTTGGTGTTATTATGCTATACTGACTCTTGGTGTTATTACGCTATACTGACTCTTGGTGGTGTTATTACGCTATACTGACTCTTGTTGTTATTACGCTATACCGACTCTTGTTGTTATTACGCTATACTGACTCTTGGTGTTATTACGCTATACTGACTCTTGGTGGTGTTATTACGCTATACCGACTCTTGTTGTTATTACGCTATACCGACTCTTGGTGTTATTACGCTATACTGACTCTTGGTGTTATTACGCTATACTGACTCTTGGTGTTATTATGCTATACTGACTCTTGGTGGTGTTATTACGCTATACTGACTCTTGGTGTTATTACGCTATACTGACTCTTGGTGTTATTACGCTATACTGACTCTTGGTGTTATTACGCTATACTGACTCTTGGTGTTATTACGCTATACCGACTCTTGGTGTTATTACGCTATACTGACTCTTGGTGTTATTACGCTATACTGACTCTTGGTGTTATTACGCTATACTCACTCTTGGTGTTATTATGCTATACCGACTCTTGGTTTTATTACGCTATACTGACTCTTGGTGTTATTATGCTATACTGACTCTTGGTGTTATTACGCTATACTGACTCTTGGTGTTATTACGCTATACTGACTCTTGGTGTTATTACGCTATACTGACTCTTGGTGTTATTATGCTATACTGACTCTTGGTGTTATTACGCTATACTGACTCTTGGTGTTATTACGCTATACTGACTCTTGGTGTTATTACGCTGTACTGACTCTTGGTGTTATTATGCTATACTGACTCTTGGTGTTATTACGCTATACTGACTCTTGGTGTTATTACGCTATACCGACTCTTGGTGTTATTACGCTATACCGACTCTTGGTGGTGTTATTACGCTATACTGACTCTTGGTGTTATTACGCTATACTGACTCTTGGTGTTATTACGCTATACTGACTCTTGGTGTTATTACGCTATACTGACTCTTGGTGTTATTACGCTATACTGACTCTTGGTGTTATTATGCTATACCGACTCTTGGTGGTGTTATTGCGCTATACTGACTCTTGGTGTTATTACGCTATACTGACTCTTGGTGTTATTACCAGGGCTGTGGAGTCGGTCCAAAAATCCACCGACTCCGACTCCGACTCCGACTCCTCAGTTTAGGATTCCACCGACTCCGACTCCACGACTCCGACTCCTCTAATTTGCATATTACAATTTTGTTGATTAAACATATGTAACATGAAATTCGTCTCTTAACTGCCAAAGCTTAGGAATTTTACAAGACAACTGAAGTGAGAAGGATATGTAGACTACTATATTTATTCCCTTTAGACTAAAACTAGTCCTTGGTAAGAGTACTTGTAAAAGGTACAAACCGGAACAAAGAACATCTATCAGGCCCTAGGCAATGTAAGTGTGGGTACATGTAAGAATGATGTGCAGGTACTCTGCAGGGGAATGAGCAGATTCTTCCTCTATTACACATTCTTCATGCACAATCTGAGCATGGATCAGGCCCTAGGCAATGTAAGTGTGGGTACATGTAAGAATGATGTGCAGGTACTCTGCAGGGGAATGAGGAGATTGTAAACAGACAACACCTCTGTGTTCAATGTGCACAGCATTCTCAGTGGATTCCCTGCAGCTCTGTGGGGAGTGCATATGTAGAGTATAGTACTACTGTGTAACAAAGTAAACCTGAGACAGATGAAATTAAAGTTTTATACATACCTGGGGCTTCCTCCAGCTGCCTTTAGGATAATCAGTCCCTCGTTGTCCTCCTCCACCACCTGGATCTTCTGCTATGAGTCCAGGTACTTGAGCCAGTCAGGCGTAGTGCGCATGCACACACTCCGCCGCCAGGAGCATACTACACCTGCGCAGCACTATTGCGCAGGTACAGAATGTTCCTGGCTGTGGGAGCGGCATGCGGCCGGACAGCGCTGACTGGCTGAATTACCAGGACTCATAGCAGAAGATCCGGGTGGTGGAAGACAGTGAGGGACTGATTAGCCTGAAGGGGGCTGGAGGAAACCCCAGGTATGTGTAAAACTTTACTTTTCATCCGTCTCAGTTTCCCTTTAATTTGTAGTCACCAAACCAAATTTTAATAACATATCAAATTATTTGATTTCATCAGCAAAGAGAGTGCATACATTTGCATAAATCAGCATCAATGCAGAATTATTTCCATCTCGTTGACCATCTCTATTAGTGACACAGCTACACATCAGGCTTTATTCTTACAGCATAGATGTTATTTAGTGTATAAGAGATTCCTGTGTACACATCATATATACAGTCACAATCAGATATGTATATCTGACCTTAAAAATACGGGGACTGCTTTATTGAAGCAGCACAAGTAACTAATTTTGATTGGTTTATTTCATTTTTGTAGACTAAGCACAGCTATTACTGTATATATACTGTATATATACATTATTTTTAATGACGTTTATCTGAGAAATAGAACATTTTATCATATTTTCTATTTTAATTACAGTTACAAATTCATTAGGAGTCGGAGTCTGAGTCGGTGCATTTTTCCCCGACTCCGACTCCAGGCACCCAAAATTGCCCGACTCCACGACTCCGACTCCACGACTCCGACTCCGACTCCACAGCCCTGGTTATTACGCTATACTGACTCTTGGTGTTATTACGCTGTACTGACTCTTGGTGTTATTACGCTATACTGACTCTTGGTGTTATTATGCTATACTGACTCTTGGTGTTATTACGCTATACCGACTCTTGGTGTTATTACGCTATACCGACTCTTGGTGGTGTTATTACGCTATACTGACTCTTGGTGTTATTACGCTATACTGACTCTTGGTGTTATTACGCTATACTGACTCTTGGTGTTATTACGCTATACCGACTCTTGGTGTTATTACGCTATACCGACTCTTGGTGTTATTACGCTATACTGACTCTTGGTGTTATTACGCTATACTGACTCTTGGTGTTATTACGCTATACCGACTCTTGGTGTTATTACGCTATACCGACTCTTGGTGTTATTACGCTATACTGACTCTTGGTGTTATTACGCTATACTGACTCTTGGTGTTATTACGCTATACTGACTCTTGGTGTTATTATGCTATACTGACTCTTGGTGTTATTACGCTATACTGACTCTTGGTGGTGTTATTACGCTATACTGACTCTTGGTGTTATTACGCTATACCGACTCTTGGTGTTATTACGCTATACTGACTCTTGGTGTTATTACGCTATACCGACTCTTGTTGTTATTACGCTATACTGACTCTTGGTGTTATTACGCTATACTGACTCTTGGTGGTGTTATTACGCTATACCGACTCTTGTTGTTATTACGCTATACTGACTCTTGGTGTTATTATGCTATACTGACTCTTGGTGTTATTACGCTATACTGACTCTTGGTGTTATTACGCTATACTGACTCTTGGTGTTATTGCGCTATACCGACTCTTGGTTTTATTACGCTATACCGACTCTTGGTGTTATTATGCTATACTGACTCTTGGTGTTATTACGCTATACTGACTCTTGGTGTTATTACGCTATACTGACTCTTGGTGTTATTACGCTATACTGACTCTTGGTGTTATTATGCTATACTGACTCTTGGTGTTATTACGCTATACTGACTCTTGGTGTTATTACGCTATACTGACTCTTGGTGTTATTACGCTATACTGACTCTTGGTGTTATTACGCTATACTGACTCTTGGTGTTATTACGCTATACTGACTCTTGGTGTTATTACGCTATACTGACTCTTGGTGTTATTACGCTATACTGACTCTTGGTGTTATTACGCTATACTGACTCTTGGTGTTATTACGCTATACTGACTCTTGGTGTTATTACGCTATACTGACTCTTGGTGTTATTGCGCTATACCGACTCTTGGTGTTATTGCGCTATACCGACTCTTGGTGTTATTACGCTATACCGACTCTTGGTGTTATTACGCTATACTGACTCTTGGTGGTGTTATTACGCTATACCGACTCTTGGTGGTGTTATTACGCTATACCGACTCTTGGTGGTGTTATTACGCTATACCGACTCTTGGTGGTGTTATTACGCTATACCGACTCTTGGTGGTGTTATTACGCTATACCGACTCTTGGTGGTGTTATTACGCTATACCGACTCTTGGTGGTGTTATTACGCTATACCGACCCTTGGTGGTGTTATTACGCTATACCGACTCTTGGTGGTGTTATTACGCTATACCGACTCTTGGTGGTGTTATTACGCTATACCGACTCTTGGTGGTGTTATTACGCTATACCGACTCTTGGTGGTGTTATTACGCTATACCGACTCTTGGTGGTGTTATTACGCTATACCGACCCTTGGTGGTGTTAATACGCTATACCGACTCTTGGTGGTGTTATTACGCTATACCGACTCTTGGTGGTGTTATTACGCTATACCGACTCTTGGTGGTGTTATTACGCTATACCGACTCTTGGTGGTGTTATTGCGCTATTCTGACTCTTGGTGTTATTACGCTATACCGACTCTTGGTGTTATTGCGCTATACCGACTCTTGGTGTTATTGCGCTATACCGACTCTTGGTGTTATTACGCTATACTGACTCTTGGTGGTGTTATTACGCTATACCGACTCTTGGTGGTGTTATTACGCTATACCGACTCTTGGTGGTGTTATTACGCTATACCGACTCTTGGTGGTGTTATTACGCTATACCGACTCTTGGTGGTGTTATTACGCTATATCGACTCTTGGTGGTGTTATTACGCTATACCGACTCTTGGTGGTGTTATTACGCTATACCGACTCTTGGTGGTGTTATTACGCTATACCGACTCTTGGTGGTGTTATTACGCTATACCGACTCTTGGTGGTGTTATTACGCTATACCGACTCTTGGTGGTGTTATTACGCTATACCGACTCTTGGTGTTATTACGCTATACCGACTCTTGGTGTTATTACGCTATACCGACTCTTGGTGGTGTTATTACGCTATACCGACTCTTGGTGGTGTTATTACGCTATACCGACTCTTGGTGGTGTTATTACGCTATACCGACTCTTGGTGTTATTACGCTATACCGACTCTTGGTGTTATTACGCTATACCGACTCTTGGTGTTATTACGCTATACCGACTCTTGGTGGTGTTATTACGCTATACCGACTCTTGGTGGTGTTATTACGCTATACCGACTCTTGGTGGTGTTATTACGCTATACCGACTCTTGGTGGTGTTATTACGCTATACCGACTCTTGGTGGTGTTATGCTATACCGACTTTTGGTGTTCCTGTTGACTTCCTCTCAATTGAATGTTGACTGGACACTGTTGGTGTTTCCTTGTAATTCCTTCTGATTTCGTTTTCTCCGCAGGAAGTCGAAGCAGTGGATCTACGCGTAGCGATGGGGGCCGTGGTGTGCAGAAGGAGGATCGATCTGGTGGCGGGGGTGGGGACTCTAAATCTGGATCCGGTAGCGAGTCAGAATACTCCACTCGTAGCAGCCTAAGAAGAGCTGGAGGAGATGCAGGTCCGCCCAGCGAACGTTCTATACCTACGAGAGCTCCGCCCCCTCATCATCCTCATCACCCACAGGCTATCCACTCCCACTACCCTGCGCCAGGAGTTCCTCTGTCCTATAACCCCATGATGCTCATGATGATGCCACCCCCACTTCCTCCACCATCCTCTTGCCCCTCTAACTCCTCTGTTCCTCCAGGTGCTCCCCCCCTTGTCCGTGACCTGGCCTCTGTTCCTCCTGAATTGACCGCCAGCCGCCAGTCTTTCCACATGGCTATGGGGAACCCCAGTGAGTTCTTTGTGGATGTGATGTGACACTACCGTGAGTTAGGTGAACCAGATGTTGATCCCCTGCCCCGTCTCTAGGTCAGTGTTGGGGTACTTCTCTTGCCTACATCGGAGACTGTACCCCTACATTCCTGAGATTGTAGGATCCGAACACTGCCTGAGAAGATGCAATAACTGACCAAACATTGGGCTTCAGAAGTTCCTAAGAAAGGACTGGCCGAGGGGATATTCCTCCATCCAAGGAAGCCAAACGCTAGCTCACTCCATTTCCAAACACTCTTTCATTGAAGTTACAGGGTTTCCTGGGTTGGGGGGGGGGGGGGGGGGGGGGAGATGGGTTTATGTCGTATGTGAGGGTAACATTTCATATTGTCTGCCCTCTTTGACTGTTACCAACCTCTGACAAACACTAAAATTGTAGCAGCTTACCCTATGTACACGCACACGTATGTACTCTAGACCAGACGGTACTTGCGCCCATGTAGGTGCAGTTATTATGAAGTATTTTTAACCTGTTCTCCATTTTAGTAGTATTGTTCTTCCCCATCTTGTAGCGTTTGTAACGCCACAGCTGTATGGGAATAACTTGTATGATGAGTTTCTCTCCCCGTGTGGGGAGCCGTACGACTTTATATTGCCTATGTTACTTTTTTTTACATATATCTAATGCTGTGGCTGTGAAAACCTTGTCCTCCCAGTGATGTGACCTTGAGAGAGACGAGCATCCCTGAGGTTTGTAGAGGTCCCCTGTGGCCTTCACAGTCCTCAGGATTTTAAGTGCCTCAATTACTTGCCTTTAATTGTATTTATTACTTTTTTTTTTTTTTTTTTTTTTTTTTTTAGTGTATAAACTCAATAAAAGAAAAAAAGTGTTTTATAAAAGGTGTCCTGAGTTGGATTTCTGCATAGATGTCTGGAGATTGTGAAGGCTTCAATGAAGTTGTATTCCCTGTGGTGTTTGCAGTCTGTGGAATATTCCAGGGTTACAGATCTTCCTCTTTATTCTCTAACTCCTCCTCCTCAGTCACCACCTTCTCTCCCTCATCAGTTACCACCAGCCCAACCCTACCATCTTATCCACTGCCACCACCTCCTCCTTATAACCTACCACCTCCTCATCCATCACTTCTGTACAACCTTCTCCTCCACATGCATCATTCCTATCCTCCACCATCCTCCTCCCCACCACCATCGTATCCACTGCCACTACCTCCTCATCCATCACTTCTGTACCACCTTCTCCTCCACATCCATCATTCCTATCCTCCACCATTCTCCTCCTCACCACCATCGTATCCACTGCCACCACCTCCTCATCCATCACTTCTGTACATCTTCTGAGACATCAGTGCGGACCTTCTTTTACTATCATCATCATATCCACTGCCACCACCTCCTCATCCATCACTTCTGTACCACCTTCTCCTCCCCATCCATCATTCCTATCCTCCACCATTCTCCTCCCCACCACCATCGTATCCACTGCCACCACCTCCTCATCCATCACTTCTGTACCACCTTCTCCTCCACATCCAGCATTACTATCCTCCACCATTCTCATCCTCACCACCATCGTATCCACTGCCACCACCTCCTCCTTATAACCTACCACCTCCTCATCCATCACTTCTGTACCACCTTCTCCTCCACATCCATCATTCCTATCCTCCACCATTCTCCTCCTCACCACCATCTTATCCACTGCCACCACCTCCTCCTTATAACCTACCACCTCCTCATCAATCACGTCTGTACAACCTTCTCCTCCACATCCATCATTCCTATCCTCCACCATTTTCCTCCTCACCACCATCTTATCCACTGCCACCACCTACTCTTTATTATTTACCTCTTCATCCATCACTTCTTCCTCATCCTCTAACACCTTACCATCAACATCCATCATTCCTATCCTCTACCAGTCTCCTCCCCCCACCATCTTATCCACTGCCACCACCTCCTCCTTATAACCTACCACCTCCTCATCAATCACGTCTGTACAACCTTCTCCTCCACATCCATCATTCCTATCCTCCACCATTTTCCTCCTCACCACCATCTTATCCACTGCCACCACCTACTCTTTATTCTTTACCTCTTCATCCATCACTTCTTCCTCATCCTCTAACACCTTACCATCAACATCCATCATTCCTATCCTCTACCAGTCTCCTCCCCCCACCATCTTATCCACTGCCACCACCTGCTCCTTATGCTCTACCTCATCATCATATCACTTCTTCCTCATCGCCTACCTCCTTCTTCTCCACATCCAGCATTCCTATCCTCCTCCATTCTTCTAGATTTTAAGGAGAGGTTTAGCTGAAGATTTGCATCAAGAGTGCTAAAAAGGGATGGACTGTGAGTTCCACTTTGTTTGTGCAGATAAGCCACTAGTGTCTGAATACTCACACTCCTGTTTAATAAGTGGATGTCCAGTTTCTTGAGCAATCAGAGAAGGTTCTTTCCACCCCTGTCCATCTGCCCTGGACCAAATGCAGACCCAGATGAGCTCTCTATCCTGAGCCTTGCATCCGGTGTAATGACTAGTGAGTTCTGAGGAAGCCACTGACCTCATCTGAGGAGATTTGGATGTATTTTCCACCTGTTTGAGTGCTTTGCTGAATCCTGTATCCATGGTAAATGGTTCTGTCCAGATCTTCCTGTCTGCTATTCCACTGAACCAGAACTGCCAGTTGTAAAGTGAAGCATTCTGAGTTGTCTGCTTTATTTCTTACTAGTTTATACAGAAGGGGACACTGTATAGACAGAAATATACCCAACAGGTACAAGGAGTGGGAAGAGAGACAGACACCAAGCATATAAATACACACACAAATTCACACAGACACAAACGCACAGCCCCAGCGCCTCTCTCCTTCCCTGGCTGTCCTACACATGCTAGCTGTATTTGTCCTGGCAGCATGAGGGGTGGAGCTACATCCTGCCTGGTTATGCTCCTCCTTTCCCTATCTACTGCATGTGAGAATAACTACAGAGTTGATAACATAAGGACTGAAGTGATAAGAAAACACTTACTGTGAAATCTTATCATTGCATTAATAAGACAAGCTTCTTTACTGAATTAAAGTGGTATAAACCCTGACATAATATTCAATAAAAACATGTTTTCCTACTCTTTATATGCCATACGGTTATCATATTTGCTTTTGTGCATAAGTATTAGTATTTATTTAGAAATTATACGTTCCCAAAGTCTTTTTTTTTTTTTTTTTCTCTGAGAGCGGACTTTGCATTTTATTTATAACTGCTTTATTCATGTTCTAACATAAGCAGAAATTCTTTCTGATTGTCTGACTTTGTTCAGGAGAGCCTGCAGTGTCAGAGAAGTGTTTACTTACATTCATGGCAGCTATCATACCTATCCTACCTATTTTAGGCCCCGTTCACACTTGCGGTTTTGGAAAAAACGGAACGGATGTCTGAACCGGACCGGACACGTATGGTTCCGATCCGTTAGCATACGTATTTCATCAGGTATGAATACGGCTGCGATCCGTTTTTTTAAAGAGATAAAACACTATTTAAATTCCTGGGGTCTGGGAGGTCAGCAGAAGGTGCACCTGTAGAATCAGGTCCTCCGCTGTTTAGGCCTCACTTCCACGTCCAACATATACTGCCAAACAGCTCCAGCACAAACTCACTGCTGCTCCACTCCAGAAATGCTGGGCCCATGTGTCCCCATCCAAAATGGCCGTTAGAAAACGCATAGGAAGTGGGGTAGAACGTCTGGTTTTTATAGCCAATGTGTTCTGTGCTTTCCGTTTTCTATTGCCGGACGGTGCAGTCAGGATCCGGTCCGGGTGCGTCGTCCGGATGATCCGGACCTAAACAATAGAGCATGTTGGAAAAGAGTCTGGATCCGGTCCGTACAGAACTGACGCCTGTGTACCGCCGCTTAGACTTTGCATTGCTATGCCGAACGTCCGTTCCGTTTGTACAGTATACGGTCCAGATCCGGCACGGCGAATCTGGACAGCGAACGCTAATGTTAACCGGGCCTAAGCGCTGGACCGAGGTCACTTGTGGCCATTTAATTCCTAAGTGACATTTATTACAAAGTGCTTTACAACTTGCCAAGAATTTACCCAGGATTCAACAGCCACAGGACTCTGCTGGGAACTACTCTGCATCCTCCAATGCCATTGCTAAAAGTGCCACTGCTGGATATATGTTGCACAGCCAAGTAGACTCTTTATGTACACAGGTTTGCTTGCACTAACTGCATACTCATATAACGCTTTAGTGGTTGGAAATTTCCTGCTGATAATCAGTGACACTTACCATGTTTACTGCACTTTTTCTTATGTTCTGCCTGTCTGCAAACATCTACAAGTTGCATTGCTGCATGCATCTTCCCAGTGTACCACACTCCATATTCATTTCGCTGATTGGTGCAGGCTGACGCTGGCCACCGCTGACGTCACTTCCGCCCGGAACGGCTTTTCAACACGCCAGAACGCGGTGACAGGCACTCTGTCGGTACCGTTCTGGCGTTTGCTGCTGGATCTCGGAGGGGCACTTGGCGCAGAGGAACTCCTTTTTCCCCTGGATGAACGAGCAATCAGTACTGAAGCAGAAGGTAGGAACAAGGTTCCTTTTTGATTAGGGGCGACTGTAATATTCTCTGGATTATCAAAGATGACATATGAATTGTATATGAAGTTGCTGGCTGCTGCTCAAATATTGATTTTGTTTCACTTGATATTTGTTTCAGGGATGGCAGAGCCTGGGCAGAGTCTAGACATAGTGAAAGGAAGGTAAAGATGGCTAAATTACATCTTTTTCTTTTCAGACACGTGGTGTTTTTTCTTAAACTTACCATTGTATACACGGGGTAGTAGGCGAAAAAGAGTGCTGGCTATCTTTTTTATATAAAATGAGGATTTTTTTTTTTTTAGTGGAACATAGATATTTTTTATTTTTATGTCTCCGCAGTCCGCAAGAGATAGAACTGGAGAGGAATGGGTCTAAAGGACGCAAAGTCTCATCCAAGTCTGTGAGGTCTCGCTCAATGTCAAGACACAAATCAAAAGATGGTTCCTCTTCACGTGATACGAGATCATCAATGAGAGACTCATCAAAGCATAAGAAGTTGGAAAAGTCGAAGAGGCATTCTCCTAGGAAAGACTCTCCCAGAAGATATTCTCCAGATAGGAGAAGGTGGTCCTCCGAGAGACATGATTACTATTACAGATCTTAAGCCCAATCTACATGATACGATTCTTTATACGATTTGATTACGATTCTATTTACGATCCGATTAAATCAGACATGTCCGATCAGGATTCGATTTGCCATTGCAAAACAATGGCAAATCGAATTGAATCGAATCTAATCCCGATCGGACGTGTTGGATTTAATCGGATTGTAAATAGAATCGTATCGTGTAGATTAGGCTTTACAGGAGTAGATCCCCCTAGAAGGAGAGATTATTCCAGGGAAAGGAGATCTTACAAAAGATACTATTCACCAGATAGAATGTATAGGTAAGAGAGACAGCCGTCTCCAGGCCCAAGTTATGCACATACAGAAAGCAGAAGATATGTACAACCAGAAAAGTCCCAGTGCCCAGTAGAGATGGGCCGAACGGTTCGCCGGCGAACGGTTCCCGGCGAACTTCGGTGGTTCGCGGTCGCCTCCCGCAGGCGAACGTTTCCGGAAGTTCGGTTCACCCCACAATGCACTATGAGGGTCAACTTTGACCCTCTACATCACAGTCAGCAGGCCCAGTGTAGCCAATTAGGCTACACTAGCCCCTGGAGCCCCACCCCCCCTTATATAAGGCAGGCAGCGGCGGCCATTACGCTCACTCGTGTGCCACTGCCTGCCTGCATTAGTGAGAGTAGGGCGAGCTGCTGCACTGTCTCTCATAGGGAAAGATTAGTTAGGCTTAGCTTGTTCCTGGCTGCATACCTGTTCAGTGATCCTGCCACTGCATACCTGTTCTGTGAACCCACCCACCACTGCATACCTGTTCAGTGATCCTGCCACTGCATACCTGTTCTGTGAACCCACCACTGCATACCTGTTCTGTGATCCTGCCACTGCATACCTGTTCTGTGAACCCACCCACCACTGCATACCTGTTCTGTGAACCCACCACTGCATACCTGTTCAGTGATCCTGCCACTGCATACCTGTTCTGTGAACCCACCACTGCATACCTGTTCTGTGAACCCACCCACCACTGCATACCTGTTCAGTGAACCCACCACTGCATACCTGTTCTGTGGACCCGCCACTGTATACCTGTTTAGTGAACCCGCCACTGCATACCTGTTCTGTTCAGTGAACCCGCCACTGTATACCTGTTCTGTTCAGTGAACCCGCCACTGTATACCTGTTCTGTTCAGTGAACCCACCACTGCATACCTGTTCTGTGAACCCACCCACCACTGCATACCTGTTCAGTGAACCCACCACTGCATACCTGTTCTGTTCAGTGGACCCGCCACTGTATACCTGTTTAGTGAACCCGCCACTGCATACCTGTTCTGTTCAGTGAACCCGCCACTGTATACCTGTTCTGTTCAGTGAACCCGCCACTGTATACCTGTTCTGTTCAGTGAACAGTTTGGTGTGTCAGTGTGAAGCAGTACCCTAATTACACTACCTGATTGATGTATACACATGCAAGATGTTTTAAAGCACTTTAGGCCTGTCATTTAGCATTCAATGTGATTTCTGCCCTTAAAACGCTGCTTTTCGTCAAATCCAGATTTTTCCCGGGGACTTTTGGCGTGTATCCCACTCCGCCATGCCCCCCTCCAGGTGTTAGACCCCTTGAAACATCTTTTCCATCACTTTTGTGGCCAGCATAATTATTTTTTTTTTTCAAAGTTCGCATCCCCATTGAAGTCTATTGCGGTTCGCGAACTTTAACGCGAACCGAACCTTCCGCGGAAGTTCGCGAACCCGGTTCGCGAACCTAAAATCGGAGGTTCGGCCCATCTCTAGTGCCCAGCCCACACTACCAGATAAGATGGTGTGCGAATCCTGCTTTGCTGAATTAGGGAGAGACAAGGATATGGACAATCAACAAGTATTATCCTTCATTCAGCAAGCAGTACAGGAGACTTTTTCTAAGATGTCAATGTCGCAAACTGCGACAGCAGCCACATCAGGGAATGGGATACATCACTTCAGGAGAATAGTCCTGCAGTGGGCTTTCAGTTTGCATTAGTTCCAAACTTCGTGGCAACCATAAAATCCGCAATAGGATGGGAAGAGGATGAGTAATCAAAACAGTCTGACAAGTATTATCCGCATTTGAATAAGCAACCAAATAATTTTCCCCTGATGTCAGTAATAAAAGATATATTCATAAAGGAATGGAGCAAAGTAGACCAGAAAACATCGTTGGCAAATATATATATATATTACGGCCGGAACCCGAAATTTGGCCACTTCTAGTTCTGGCCGGCCACTTCGGGTTCTGGCCGGCCAATGTGCGAAGTGGCCGCAGCGCTGCGGCCAATGTTAGAAATGGAATGATTCCTGTGACATGAATGTATCTTCTGGCCGCAGCGCAGCGGCCAAACGTAGGACAACTTAGTTAATTTAATGCAATTAAGCCGGCGGCTATTTCTCTGCCTCTCTCTCCTTTCCTCCCCCCCCCCCCCACCTCTCTCTCCTCCCCCCGCCTCTCTCGCTCTCCTATGGGCAGCCGGCGGGGACACGAGTGTGTGTCCCCCCCCCCCCCCCCCCCCCCGGAGTTGTTAGTCGCGGCAGGGAATCCTGCCATTCTTGCAGAGCGGGTGCTGGCAGAAGCAATGTCTGCAGCCTCCCCGCTCTGCTTTCCTGGTGCGACGAACGACTCTCGGGGACACGCGTGTCCCCCGCCGGCTGCCCATAAGAGGAGAGAGAGAGGCGAGGGGAGGAGAGAGAGGTGGGGGGGGGGGGGGGAGGAAAGGAGAGAGAGGCAGATAAAAAGCCCGGCGGCTTAATTGCAATAAATTAACTAAGTTGTTATACGTTTAGCCGCTGCGCTGCGGCCAGAAGATACATTCATATATATATCAAAAAGAACAAGAAGTTCCCTAAAAAACCGCACCACTCAACCAATATATTCAAAAAGTATAAATCATCTTTATTGAGTACAAAAAAACAATAAAAGCACTTAAAACCAAAGTCTGCGGGGCACTCTGCAATAATATACAAATAATGATATAATATCCACCAGTAAACACAATACCCTGTAAAACAATGATATCATATAGATAGCGTGTATTATTACATTCAAAAAAGAAAAAATTAAACAATAAGAAAGAACAAAGGATGTATCTATCCCAGGTAGGAATATAAATAGTGATATAACATGAACAATAGTGCAATAGTGACACCACAGAGGATGGATGAAAAAATACATTTATATAAGTAGACCATCCACAAGACAATGTATAGACAACAAGTGTGGGAAAAAAAACTGGGAAAAAAACCAGTGAAAGCACTGGAAATAACAGGGAAGAATCGTGTCACAGTAGAATGATGAATGTAAAAAAGGAGGAGAGAAGTGAAAGAAGTGTAGCTTACCGGGGAGCAAGTGATCAAGATAAGAATGCAGCGTGCCCCGCGTTCGCCATCGCGATTCTCTGCCTCTGCCTCTGATGCGCAGCTTCGTCTGTCGTTTTTTTAGGGAACTTCTTGTTCTTTTTGATATATATATGCTGATTGGTTCCTTTCTGCACACTCCCGACTATATATTTGAATATATATTGATTTATTCATATTTTGTTATGAATTGATGGTGCTTGCCCAAATCTTTTTGTTAGAAGATACATTCATGTCACAGGAATCAATCCATTTCTAACATTGGCCGCAGCGCAGCGGCCACTTCGCACATTGGCCGGCCAGAACCCGAAGTGGCCGGCCAGAACTAGAAGTGGCCAAACTTCGGGTTCTGGCCGTAACATATATATATAATCCTCTGAGCACAGATGATGCAAAAATTATGGAGTCTGCTCCAGTGGTTGATGCGTCGATAATTAGGCTAGCAAAGCATGTGGCCTTACCCATGGACGATGGAGTCTTCTTCAGTGATCCGCTGGATCGTAAAGTAGACGCTGACATTAAAAAAGCTTTTTTTCCAATAACCCTCCAGGACAGGTGCTACATATGAGATTCGGGCCCGCCCCCAACAGGAAACACAAAGGACTAGCTCTCTATAAGTTCCACCTCTAATCTCTACCTGCCAGTTCTTTGTGTTTCCTGTTCCGGGGAACACCTAGCTCTCTTAGCTAGTTGTGGTCAGCAGCCAGGCAGTGCTGAGGCCATGAGAACTACTATAATGTAGCCCTGTCCTGATGGATATGGTGGCTACCTGGTATCCGGCGTCCGCTTTTGTGGAGGCTGAAGGCGGCTTTGGAGGCAGTCTTGGTGGAGGCTATCCGCGTGTCGGAAGGTGGCTAAACCTGGCGGAGGCGGAGAGGTAGCTGCTAGGCGGGAGTACGCTGAGCAGGGTGTCCGAGCGGAGCATGGGCAAGCCGGCTGTCAGCCCTGTACTTCCGCCCTTACGGAAACGTCACGTCCGGTGACGTCATTTCCGCTTCCGGATCACGCGTCTGTCTAGAAGCCGCGGCGTCCATCCTCACACGCGGCTGGTGTGTCGGAGGAGATGGACGCTAAACAGAAGATGGCAGATCAGGTAAGAGGCAGTGTCGGAGGACAAGTCGCCCGTCTGGTCTGCGAGGTCTGATGTTGCTATAGGCCGCAGTCTGGTCAATGGAGGTCTGCAGGGGGAACTTGTATTTGCCTATCTCTGTGGATCTTTTTATAGCTTGAGAAGCTATATATTGATCATGTGGGCGGCTGTTAAGGGTAAAACAGTCTGGTTATATTACTCAGAGCACTCGGTTGTTTTACAATATTTACTGATATATAAATATGCGTCTATAGGATATGGTGAATATTACTATTTGATCATTGTTACTTATATAGTATATGTGATGATTAATCTCATACTGAGGCAGAGCATGGCTTCATATGATTGATATTATAGGCCGAACATAGATTGGCCTTTAGGATATATATGGTATTAACATTATATTATGGCATGATGTTAGAATAGCTGGTGATTTTACTGAAAAAGATGGTCTTAGGATAAAACATATTGATTATGTTATTTGTATGTTTTCCTAGGATGCTATGGAGTCTGATAACTCTGATAGGCCCAGGAGTTGCATTCTGTGTAACAAACCTTTACAACAACACTGGCCAAAAGCATCATGTCAGAAATGTATATCTAGTATCATTAATGAGGATAATACAGCTTCATGTAAAGACTTTATGTTCACCATGCGGCAAGAGATGGTGGAGACCTTTAAGGCATTTAGAGAGAGTCTACCAACTACCTCAGCACAGGATCAACAATCAGTGTGCCCTGTTAAACCCAAGAAGGCTACGAGTAAATCTCCCAGGATAATTTATTCCTCAGAGGAAGAGCAGGATAGTCACCATGACACTGGTGAACCAAAATCTAAATCTTCTGAAGAATTGTCAGATTATGAAGATCCTGAGGATGCATTTAAGTCTTCTAGGTTTAAATTTGCTTCTGAAGAGACTGAGGAATTGCTGAAGGCAATTTATTCAACCTTTGATATACCCCAGAAAAAGATCTCTGAGAAATCCTTACATGATAAGTTGTATATGGGTATGGAGCCCTCTGAGCAACTTTGTTTCCCAGTCCACAATTCAATGAAAAATTTAATCACATTACAGTGGAAAGAACCCGATAAGAAATTGTTTATTTCAAAGGGATTCAAAAGGCGTTTTCCTTTCTCAGAAGAGGATGCTAAGTTATGGGAATCATGTCCCAAGCTGGATGCAGCTTTTAGTCAGGTTGAGAAGGATAATGAGTTAGCCTTTGAGGATTTAGGTCGATTAAAAGACCCAGGAGATAAGAGAATTGAATTCTCTCTAAAAAAGGCATGGTCAGCCTGTGCGACTAACTTTAAACCGGCGGCGGCGACAACTTGTGTGTCTCGCACCATGTCAGTATGGTTAGAGACAATAAAGAAGTTGGTAGAGCAGGATGCCCCTAAAAAAGATATTTTAGAAGCAATTGAGGTTGTGGAAGGAGGCAATGACTATGTCATAGATGCAGCCTCAGAGTCTTTAAGGGTCACAGCTAAATCTACAGCATTAATAAACAATGCACGTCGGAATTTATGGTTAAAAACTTGGGAGGGTAGTCAAGCTTCCAAAGCTAGAGCCTGTAGTCTTCCCTTCCAGGGAAAGTTGTTGTTTGGCCCTCAACTCCAAGAAGTATTGGAGCGGACAGCCAGCAAGAAAACTACATTTCCTAAAAAGAGGAAGTTTGAGCCGAAAAAGAGACCGTTTTTTCGGAAGAATCAGACACAGGGCAGAGATCAACAGAGGCGTAAGCCTTGGATGGGTAATAAAGGTGTTTACCAAGAAAAATCCGCTCTTTAGAGCAGCGGAAAATAAAGATAAGCCATGACGCCAACAAGGTGGGAGGAAGGTTAAAAGCATTCCTATTAGGTTGGAAAGAAATAACAAGAAACAAATTTATTCTAGATCTAGTAGAGAATGGATACAAGATTCAGTTTTCAAGTCCTCCTCCCAAACGATTTATTGTCACTCAGGCTCCAAAAATACCAGAGGAAAGGAGGGCCATGCGACAGATTGTGAAAGATATGCTCGCAAGAGATGTGGTTTGCACAGTGCCTTCCGATCAGGAGGGAGAAGGATTTTATTCCAGAGTGTTTCTGGTAAAAAAGCCCACGGGGCAGTATCGATTGATACTAAACCTCAAACCCTTGAATCCTTTCATAAGGTACGAGAGATTCCGAATGGAGACGGTTTTCACAATGCGAAACCTTCTATCCCCAAATTGTTTTATGATCAATATCGATCTAACAGATGCCTATTGGCATATCCCAATAAGAAAAGAGTCTCAAGTTTTCCTTCGGTTCAGTGTAAAGACAAGTGTAGGTCTGGAACATTTTCAATTTTGCTGTCTCCCATTCGGAATCTCGTCGGCACCCAGAATTTTTACAAAAGTCATGGCAGAGATTGTGGGAGCTCTACACCTGAAGGGAATTTTAATAATTCCTTATTTGGACGACTTGTTGGTGGTAGCCGACAGCATACAGAGTCTGGAGAACCACAAGGAGATGGTGATAGGACTATTGGAGCAAACCGGGTGGTTAGTGAATCATCAAAAGTCTTACCTAGTCCCAACACAAGAAATTCAGTTTTTGGGGTTCAGGATAGATTCCATTTCACAAAGATTGTATCTCCCTCAGGACAAGATAGTAAAACTTCAGAAAATGATACAGCAATGTCAGGAGGAAGTTATTACAACAGTAAGACAGGTAATGAGACTGATCGGTTTTTTAACCTCCATAGCACCTTCAGTATATTGGGCACTGAAGCATATAAGACCTCTTCAGCAATGGCTTCTACACAACTGGAAGGGAGCTCATACAGCTTTAGACCAAACTCTTTGCATACCAATAGAGGTAAAACAGACATTAGATTGGTGGATTCAGGAAAACAATCTTACACAAGGTCGACTGTGGAGGTGTCCAGTAACAAAGATCCTAACGACAGATGCCAGTCTCACAGGTTGGGGGGCCCACATAGAAGGCATCTGTTTACAGGGTACTTGGTCAAAGGAGGTAATGTCGCAATCATCAAATTTCCGAGAACTGCTTGCAGTAAAGGAAGCTTTGATAAAAACGACATACAGGTTAAACGGCCACCATCTACAAGTCCGTTCGGACAACATTACAGTTGTAATGTACTTGAACAAACAGGGAGGAACGAGATCAGATCAGCTTCTAGGGCTGGTGCTGCAGATATTAGACTGGGCAGAGCAGAATCTTCAGTCAATCTCAGCAGTTCATCTCAAGGGGTCTCTAAATACTATGGCAGATCTATTAAGCAGAAAGATGTCAAATTCAGAGCGAAGTCTAAATCCAAAAATATTCAGAGAATTGACACAGAGATGGGGACATCCCCAGATGGATCTGTTTGCCAACTGGGAAAATACGCTGTGCACCCGGTTTTTTTCGCTAGACCCAAGAGGAGCTTTAGGAGTAGATGCATTGGCCCACACATGGGACTTTCAGATCGCCTATGCATTTCCTCCAATCCCTCTATTGTCAATGGTATTGCAGAAACTAAGAACGACAGCAATGTATCTGATATTGATTGCGCCCAATTGGCCAAAACGACTCTGGTTCCCAATACTAAATTCAATGTTGGTGGACAGACCGATCCATTTGAGAGACAGACGCAATGTACTAAGAAAAGAAGGCGAGTTGACTCAGATTCCCAATCTTCAGCTGACAGCGTGGTTTCTGAAGGGCAAATCCTAAGGCAAAGAGGTTTATCTGACAGTGACAAAGACAATATTAAATAGTAGAAAGAAGGTTACAAGAGCTATTTACTTAAAATATTGGAAAACCTTTTGTAGCTGGAAAAGAGAGGTAGGTCTGAGATCAAATAGACTGGCGACAGTATTAGAATTCTTGCAAGACGGTATTGACAAGAAGCTGGCATTAAGTACATTAAAGGTGCAAGTTGCAGCCCTTTCAGTTTTTCTTAATAGGCGGTTAGCCTTAGAACCATTAGTTATTAGATTTATGAAATCAGTAGAACGATCCAGACCAGTAATAAAACGTTCATATCCTAGATGGGACTTAACCTTCGTGTTGAACACTCTAATGAGTGATGAGTTTGAACCGTTGAGCAGTATTTCATTACGATTGTTGACTATTAAGACAATTTTCCTAGTAGCCATGACCTCAGCGAGGAGGATAAGTGAACTGGAAGCCCTGAGTTCAGTCGAACCTTTCTGTGTAGTTTTTCATGATAGAGTAGTCCTGAAGACGACAAGTGAATTCTTGCCAAAGGTAGCTACTATATCCAATAGGATGCAAGAGATTGTATTGCCATCCTTTTGCAAAAACGCCACTGATCCCAGAGAGATGAGATGGCATAACTTAGACGTCAGAAGATGTTTACTATATTACCTTGACAGAACTAAGGAATTCAGGAAATCTACAGCATTATTTATTAACTTTTCCGGAGCAACAAGAGGGAAAAGTATGTCCAAAGCATCTATAGCAAGATGGATCAAGATCTGCATTAATGAAGCATATAGACTTAAAGGTGTTCCATGTCCAAAGGATATAACAGCACATTCAGTTAGGTCAGTTGCAACTTCCTGGGCTTACAGAGCTGGAGCTACGGCAACCGACATCTGCAAGGCGGCAACCTGGAAGACGGTTAACACCTTCATCAGGCACTACAGGTTGGATCTACTATCGGCGGAAGAACAGGCTTTTGGAAGGAAAGTTCTTCAAGCTGTGATCCCTCCCTAAGGTTAGTGTTGTTCATTGCATATCATCTCATATGTAGCACCTGTCCTGGAGGGTTATTGGAAAAAACCAAAATTAGCTTACCTGGTAATGCTGTTTTTAATAACCCTCCAGGACAGGTGACCCACCCTAAGACTTATACGTGCACGTAAATAACAGTATGTTGTAAACATGTGTTTATGTAAATTGTAAGTATATATTTATGTAATATGTAAGGTATTCTATCGGAACAGTTAATTGAGACGTACTGGCAGGTAGAGATTAGAGGTGGAACTTATAGAGAGCTAGTCCTTTGTGTTTCCTGTTGGGGGCGGGCCCGAATCTCATATGTAGCACCTGTCCTGGAGGGTTATTAAAAACCGCATTACCAGGTAAGCTAATTTTGGTTTTTTATCATCAGGAGCGGCCTGTAGACCTGCGGTGGCTCTTACGTCCTTAGCCAAGGCAGTGAAAGTATGGGTCGATAACATAGAAACAGCCATTAAGGCGGATGTTGATAAAGCGGAAATAATAAAAGCGTTGGATGAGCTAAAACTAGCTAGCGACTTCATGGGCGAGGCGGCCATTGATATCATCAGAACCTCTGCAAGGTCCATGCTTAACAGTGTTACAGCAAAAAGAGCCTTACGGCTGAAGCCGTGGTCAGCTGACCACTCTTCACGTAATAATTGGTGCCGCATTCCCTTTGATGGTACTCACTTGTTTGGAACTCAAATGGATACTGCAATAGCGAAAGTAACCGGGGGGAAATCAGGTTTCCTGCTGCAAGGCAAGAAGCGTCCCTTCAAACAACAAAACCCTAAGAGAAGTTTTTCGAATACATTTCAACAATCCAAGACTTACAGACCAGGCAGACAATTCAATAAGAATTTGAGAGGCACCCAATCATCATTCTTGAAAAATAATAAATCAAAATCAACGTTAGGGTCGCAACAAAAATCGAAGCCTTTTTGAAGGTACGCCCACTCAGATGACTCCAGTGGGTGCAAGGCTCTGCACCTTCTGGAAAGTCTGGGTGGATGTGATGCAAGACGACTGGGTTATAAAAACATTGCGGAAAGGCCACGCATGGAAGTTCAAAAAACCGCCGCCCTCATTGAGATTGGTGGAAACAAGACTTCCTCTCAACCCCCCAAAACGCAGTATTCTGTTGGATTACGTGAATTCTTTAATACAAATAAACGCAGTAATTCCGGTTCCGGCGCACAAGGCATCGTTAGGTCTTTATTCTCTGCTATTCTTGGTGCCAAAAATCTCAGGAGGGTGGCGTCCAGCGTTAGATCTGAAATTTCTCAACAAGCACATCAAGGTGAAACACTTCAAGATGGAGTCCCTTCAAACGATTATAAAAATGATCTGAGTAAACGACTGGATGACAATGGTGGATCTGTCCAATGCCTATTTGAATGTCTCAAAAAGATCCTCCTTTCAGATATACCTAAGGTTTGCACTAAACGGTCAGCTTTTCCAGTTTCAAAGTCTCCCTTTCGGAATTTCCACAGCTTCCAGAACCTTTTCCAAGATCCTATTACCAGTGGTGGCGCAGTTAAGAGAAGGTCTAAAAGTCTACCATTACTTGGACGATATTCTATTGATCAATCAAGATCATTTTGACGCTTCTACGGGATCAGGAAAGGTTAATAGAACGTCTGGAAACCTTAGGATGGCTTATTAATTACCAAAAAAGTCAGTTAGAACCATCACAAGATATGGTATTTTTAGGGGCCTGCTTCATCACTCACCAAAACAAGGTCTGTTTACCATTAGAGAAGATGCTCTTGATCCAGTAGAAGGTGAGAACAGTACTTTCTCACAGCAAAGTCTCAGTAAGGGAGAGCATGAGTTTGTTAGGAACACTATCATCAACCATACCATTGGTAAAATGGGCCCATTGGAACTTAAGAGCATTCCAGATGTTCTTCCTCAACAAGTGGAACAAGAAGGATATGTTTCAGAAGTTCTACATGACAGCGGAAGTCAGGGAATCGCTGCAGTGGTGGTTGCTCCAACCACACCTACAAAATTGGCATCAGATCCAGCCAGAAAAACCGATACTGGTAACCTCAGGCGCCAGTGTAACAGGTTGGGGAGCCCACTGTCAGGGAAATTGGGTTCAGGAGAAGTGGAAGCTACCACAAGCAGGGACACCATCAAATATACTAGAATTGAGAGCAGCCTTTCTAGCCTTGAGGGCGTTCAAACACAATCTTCAAAAAATCGATTTTGTTACAGATCGACAATACAACAGCAGTCTCGTATGTGAAACGGCAGGGAGGGACCAGAAGTTACCGGTTACTTCAAGAAACCAGGTTGATGATGAATTGGGCTCAAAAGAATCTCTCAAATCTATCAGCGGTATACCTACCAGGGGTGCAGAATGTCCTCGCAAACCGCTTGAGCAGGAGGTTCTTGGACCCCCACGAGTGGTCATTGAACAATCGAGTTTTCCAGATGATAACAGAGAAATGGGGGAAGCCACAAGTAGATTTATGCGCTTCCCCACAGAATGCGAAACTACAGATTTTTTTTCTCCAGATATCCACATCCACAGGCAGCAGGGACAGATTGTCTAACTCAGCCCTGGAACTTCAGAGTGGGATATGCGTTCCCTCCCTTTCCACTTATAACAAGGCTTCTAAGCAGATTGAAGCAGGAGTTCTGCATGATCATTCTTATTTTGCCCCATTGGCCGAGGAGACCTTGGTTTATGCTAGCCAAGGAGATGAGTGTAGAGCAAGCATCTGCCAAGAATTCCGGACTTGCTTCAACAGGGCAATCTGCTGTATCCGGAGGTGGAGAATCTCAATTTGATGGCCTGGAAATTGAGGAGGAAGTATATAGCGCTGGGCTGTACAGAGGAAGTGGTTACAACTCTGTTGAAATCAAGAAAAGTCTCTACTAATACAACTTCCCACCGTATATGGGAACGGTTTATCTTCTATGCTGCGGCTAATAATTCTGATGCCATTGCACCTTAAAGGATACCACAACTGAAATGTGACATAATGAGATAGACATGTGTATGTACAGTACCAAGCACACAAATAACTATGCTGTTTTCCTTTTTTTCTTTCTCTGCCTGAAAGAGTTAAATATCAGGTATGTAAGTGGCTGACTCAGTCCTGACTCAGACAGGAAGTGACTACAGTGTGACCCTCACTGATAAGAAATTCCCCTTTTTTACCTCTTTCTTGCCCTCAGAAGCCATTTTCTGCTAGGAAAGTGTTTTATAGTTGGAATTTCTTATCAGTGAGGGTCACACTGTAGTCACTTCCTGTCTGAGTCAGGACTGAGTCAGCCACTTACATACCTGATATTTAACTCTTTCAGGCAGAGAAAGAAAAAAAGGAACACAGCATAGTTATCTGTGTGCTAGGCACTGTACATACCCATGTCTATCTCATTATGTCACATTTCAGTTGTGGTATCCTTTAAGTACAAGACGTCCTGAATTTCTTGCATACAGGTGTAGATAAAGGACTGAGCTTGTCAGCTATTAAAGTTCAAGTGTCAGCTTTATCGACTGAAAAATGGGCGCTACATCTGTTGGTGATAAGGTTTATTCAAGCAGTGCAGAAAATCAGACCACCGAGAGAACTTTTTTTTCCGCAATGGGGTCTCTGCCTAATACTGGAGGTTTTATCAAACCCTCCATTTCATCCGATAGAATCTGCTACATTGGGGAACGTTGCTTTAAAAGCAGTCTTTCTGACAGCAATTGCATCTGCAAAACGAGTTTCCGACTTACAGGCATTAGGTTGCTCAACCAACCTTCTACAGTTCTTTCCAGACAGGGTGGTGATGAGACCGGTTCTATCTCATATTCCAAAAGTGGCATCATCATTCCATATCAATCAGGAGTTGACATTACCTACCTTTACTGACCAGGAAGAGAAACATCCTTTAGATGTAGGGGAGTGCATAAGAGTATACTTGGAAAAAACAGCTTCCTTTAGGGCTTCAGACCATCTATTCATCAATGTTAACGGCATCAGAAAAGGTCAACCTCTTACATCAAGAACCTATATCAAGCTGGTTGGTGAAACTAATCCAGCTAAGTTATAAAATGAAAGGATTAGAAGTGCCTAGAGAGGTGAAAGCCCACTTAACCAGAGGCATGGCAGCTTCCTGGGCTTCTTTTTTTAAAGTGTCAGTAGAGACAATTTGTAAAGCTGCAAGCTGGTCTTCACCTCATACATTTCTTTCACATTATCATATCAATCCAGCATCTTTGTCCTCACTTGAATTTGGGAAAGCTGTCTTATCTGCTGTGGCTAAATAAATTGTGTTTCATTGCAGAACCCTCCCCTCTTTTACTGATTTGTTATGTCCCATGAGTATGCCGCCATTTCTGTCCAGGAAATCGGAAAATTGTATACTTACCTTCCATAATTTTCCTTTCCTGGAACAGGAAATGGCGGCATACGAATCCCTCCCTCTTGTCCATTGGAGGACTGATATTCACGAGAATGGCAGGAGGAGGGGGGGGGGGGGGTGAATTTATAAAGAGATCTGTCCTATCGGGTTCAAGGGGTGAAGTTGAACCCAGAAGTATGCCGCCATTGTCTGTTCCAGGAAAGGAAATTTACGGAAGGCAAGTATACAATTTTCCGATTTCCATCCCTCCCACCCACAAACACAAGCTTCCCCTACCCTGCAGTCTCTGGAATGCCAGATCTGTCCGCAATAAACTTACAGCAGTCTGTGACGCCGTCGATATGACATATCGAATGCGTCATGGAGTTACGAACGCCAGTTCTTCGCAAACCAACCAAACTGACAGTTGTTGGTTTAAAATCCCCTTATTTTTTTCTCTTACTCTCTGGCTGCTAACAAACCCTGGCTATTTGGTAGCTTCTAATTACAGCTTTCGCACCTCCATGTGACAAAGTATTTCCTGGGCTTTCAGGGACCCGCAACCAGGCAGAAAGGGAGAAATCTCACCCCTACACTGTCCTTCTCCAGCCTGATAGGCACCGACCCAGCAGGAGTCCGACACTTAGCTGCCTTGTGGCCTGAGTTGAAAGGAGACAGGAATGATCCTTATCACGCCATCTGGCGGCACCCAAAGATTCAACAAACTGTAGAAACTATATTTAATAAATAGGCACAGTTTGGTAATATTTCTGGTGTTCCCAAGATCGCAGTTCCCTCAAATTCACGGAGTTTATTAGATTCCACATGACACTGGTCCTGAGAGATTTTCAGCCCTCTGGATCTTTCGGAACCAGTGCCAGTAAGGTGAAAGGGGGGAAAGTGCTGTTAGCGATCCAGACTACTCGTGTTTGGTATCAGCAGATTCACACACTTACGCTGATTGTGAATATTCATTCGGGTTCTTGATATTACCTACGTGCATGCTGAGAGCGGGCAAAATATGAATTGGCCCAAAACCTCTCCCTGCCTAAGGGGGCACTGTCTTATTCAAATTTCACAAGGCTGGACTTGTATGTGTCATAACTTCTCCCACCTACAGTGAGGAACAAAACTGACATGACCCAAAAGTCCAGGTGCTTTACCTTCAATCTGATGCCTAGTAACATCCTGGCAGCCCGCAAGGACACGGGCCAAAACCTCCATCTTGGAACTATTTCTAACTGTTGGCCGCATGGCAACCGCCATTTTGGGACTTTTGCCAAAGACTTGTGATTGCCGCATGGACTACCAATAACGGTATTTGAGCTGTATATTCGGACATTCTGTTTACTTTTCCTCTCTTCTCTCTGTCAAATCATTCTGTTCTAAAGTAAGCTGTGTGTATGTAGTTTAGAAATAAACTATTTTTATCGTTCAGTATTGTGCCTTTTCTGGTCATCTGATTGCTGCTATAACGAATCTGCCCTCTGAAGAGTCAGTCATACTACCGCATTGTTTTATGATTTGCTTATAAATTGTTGATTTGCTAGCTAGGTTGTAAATACCGTTTCTTCCTTCTAGGATTAGCTAGTACCAGATTTCCTGTGTGAAACCGATAACTTTCGTTTCTCGATTGTAAATACAATTCGAGATTGCATCATATAGGGACCCAGTAACCTTTCTTTAACGTCACATTGCTCAGTCTTCAAGCCATCGGAAGTGACTATTCCCCGAACGGTGACTGGAGCGTGTTGAACGTGATTGGGCTGGCTACCGTATTATGATAGCGTTTGGGTCTCTTCACCCTAGTTGTCTACTCCTCAACCAGGCAGTGGTGGCAGTGTATTTACCCGATTTCCAGCGCGAAATCGATATTTTTAGTTTACCGATTGTATATACAATCAGAATTGTACATGTATGGGCACCTCCAACCAATCTTAACCGTTTACTACGCACACAGTGAATTTGCCTCCAGCAGTCTCTAGTGCATGAGACCTGCATGGCAACAGTGGCCTAGTAATACGGGATTGGTGGATGTTTGTCCCATTACATATTGTCGGCAGCTGCGCGACCAATCTTTGTCAGTCTGTTCACCGTACTTCCTGCGTATGCTAATGGGAGCAGATTAGACGGGATTGGCACGCTCTGACGCTTTTTATTTCCTCTGATGATCCATCAACCGGTCTCGTTGTCCGTCTGCGCCCGTACTTCCTGCGTACGCTAACGGGAGCAGATCTCGACGGGATCGCGGGGCTGGATTGTCACACAGCCCACAACCTCTTCCTCTCCAAATCCTTCACCATCCTCGCACTCACAGAGACATGGCTCACCCTCTCTGACTCTGCGGCTGCCCTCTCCTACGGGGGGCTTCACCTCAGTCACACCCCCAGACCAGACAACAGGCCAGGGGGAGGGGTGGGTCTGCTCCTCTCCCCATCCTGCACATTCCGTGTCCTCACCCCACCTACCTCCCTACAATTCACATCATTTGAGGCCCAGACTATCCGCCTCTACAATCCCCTCCCTGCCATTGTTGCGGTCTTATACCGCCCTCTGGGCTTCACACAACAATTTCTCAACAACCTTGCCTCCTAGCTCCCACACATCCTCTCCTCTGACCTCCCCACCATCATCCTTGGAAATTTCAATATTCCCATCGACGAAGCCCAGAACTCTGTTGTGACCGGGCTACTCGCCATAGCCAACTCACTTGGACTAGTACAACACACCAACGCCCCCACTCACACTGCACGTCACACTCTTGACCTTATATTCACTAAATCCACCACCATTGCAGACATCAACATCGCACCATTTCCAACCTCAGACCATCACCTTCAACCTCCTCATGGAAGGCACCTCCAACCTACCCGCCCACCCAGCTGGTCGATGGCATCGAGACCTACGCAAGCGCAACCCTAGCGTTCTTGCTGACCCCCCTCCATTCCCTCCTCCACTCTCCTCACCCTAACCTGTCCTAATCTTGCTGCAGCTCAGTATCACCAAACTCTCATCAGCCCTAGAGAAAGCTGCTCCACCAATATTCCGCCACAACCGCCCCCTAACCCCCAGCCCTGGCGCACTACCCATACTCGCAACCTCCAGAGGGAAATGTGCCACTGAACGAAAATGGAGGAAAACTCGACTTAACGAGGATTTCCTACAGTACAAGACTAACCTGCTGCAGTTCCACACTGCCCTTGCTGATGCGAAGCAGGAATACTTTACCAAGCTCATCGGAGCACAAGCTTCCAACCCCCGTCTTTTTGCCACTTTCAACTCCCTGCTTAAACCCACCCCCTCACCTTCCGTTTCCTCCCTCTCTGCCACAGATTTAGCCACCCACTTCACCAACCAAATAGTCTCCATCTGTCAGGAAATCTCCAATCTTCACCTCCCACCCCCTCACAACCAACTCCTCCTCCACCCTATCCTCCCCTCAAATCCTTTACTCCTACTACAATTGAAGTCAACCGCCTACTGCAGACTTCCCATACCACTACCTCCCCCCTTGACCCCTTCCCTTCTGATTTACTCCAGCCTCACTTCACAGATTTGGCCCCAGTCCTCATTACTGTTTAACCTCTCCCTATCCACAGGCACCTTCCCCTCAGACTTCAAGCAGGCCACAGTACTGCACCTGATCAAGAAACCCTCCCTCGACCCCCTCGCTACCCTCCAACTACTACCCCATCTCCCTCCTCCCCTTTGCCTCAAAACTCCTTGAGCGTCTGGTTCACAAACGCCTAACCCAGTACCTCAATGCCAACTCACTACTAGACCCACTTCAATCTGGATTTCTGCCTGCCCACTGAACCAAACCTGCTTTCACCAAAGTGGTCAATGACCCTGCCTTAGCTAAAGCTGAAGGTAAATACTCCATTCTCCTCCTCCTTGACCTTTCAGCAGCTTTTGACACAGTAGATCATCCCCTACTCCTCCAGTCCATGGGCATTCACGATCTCGGCCTGACCGGACTTTCATCCTACCTCTCCAACCGCTCCTTCACGACCTCCTTCAATGAATCCTCGTCCACCCCCAACCACCTCTCAGTGGGAGTCTCCCAAGGCTTGGTCCTTGGCCCCCTACTGTTCTCCCTATACACATCCTCCATTGGCAAGGTTATCGCCTTCATGGGTTTTAACTATCTGTATGCAAATGACACCCAAATCTACCTCCACACCCCTGACACATCCACCACTACCATGGACAAGGTCTCCTGCCTATCAGCCATCTCCTCCCGGATGTCCGCTAGGTTCCTGAAACTAAATCTAGACAAAAACGGAATTTATGATCTTCCCACCCCGGTTATCCCTGAACCTCCCAGATGTGCATGTCACTGTTAACCACACTACCATTCGCCCTACCTCTCAAGCCCGCTGTCTGGGTGTCACCCTGGACTCCGCACACTCCTTCACTCCCCACATCCAAAGTCTCACAAAGTCCTGCAACTTCCACCTTCGTAACATCTGCAAGATCCGCTCTTTCCTGACCTCTGCCACCACCAAACTCCTCATCCATGCCCTCATAATTTCCCGCCTTGACTACTGCAATGCCCTGCCGTCTGGTCTCCCTATGACCCGAACAGCCCCAATGCAGTCCATCATGAATGCGGCAGCCAGAATTATCCACTCCTCCCATCGCTCCACCACGGCGAATCCCTTCTGTAAATCCCTCCACTGGCTTCCTATCCAGTCCAGAATCAGATTCAAGATACTGTGTCTGACCTACATTTCCAATCTTACCAAGGGGTACACACCTAGCCGCTCACTCCGCTCCTCCAATGAACTTCGCCTGACTGTCCCCCACATCACCCAGTCCCATGCACGCCTCCAGGACTTCTCAAGAGCTGCTCCAATACTATGGAACTCCCTACCTCCACCCATTAGGGCAGCCCCCTCCTTCAACATCTTCAAGAAGGCCCTCAAAACCCACCTTTTCACTCTGGCCCACCACCCCTCATAATTGCTCTAAACCCACAGCTGAACTCTGGTCCCCTACCTTTCTTGTCCTTACCTCTCCCTCTAGATTGTAAGCCTTTGAGCAGGGTCCTCCTCCTTTTGTGTCCTACCTGATCATGTGTCTCCATTACTGTGAACCCATGCTATGGATCTGAGTGAACCTAGCTTGCCTAATCTCCATGCTCCCATCTAGTGACTAAGCATTACCTTGTACTCATACTGTGCTGTGTGATCTCCATGCTCCCATCCAGTGACTAAGCATTACCTTGTACTCATACTGTGCTGTGTGATCTCCATGCTCCCATCCAGTGACTAAGCATTACCTTGTACTCATACTGTGCTGTGTGATCTCCATGCTCCATCCAGTGACTAAGCATTACCTTGTACTCATACTGTGCTGTGTGATCTCCATGCTCCATCCAGTGACTAAGCATTACCTTGTACTCATACTGTGCTGTGTGATCTCCATGCTCCATCCAGTGACTAAGCATTACCTTGTACTCATACTGTGCTGTGTGATCTCCATGCTCCCCTCCAGTGAATATGCATTACCTTGTACTCATACTGTGCTGTGTAATCTCCATGCTCCCATCCAGTGACTAAGCATTACCTTGTACTCATACTGTGCTGTGTGATCTCCATGCTCCATCCAGTGACTAAGCATTACCTTGTACTCATACTGTGCTGCGTGATCTGGTCTTTCTTGTATTCCTGTATTGTCATATTGCTGTATGACACCCCTAAATATTGTCTGTAACCTAAACTAATGTCCAGCGCTGCGTAATATTATGCTTTATAAATACAATAAATATACAGTATCACAGCAGTATAATCACTCTGAACCTGCCTGCCTGCACTAAGCAGAGTAATCAGTACACTCTCACTATAACTACAGCTAACTTAAAGAGAGTCTGAAGCGAGAATAAATCTCGCTTCAGACCTCATAGCTAGCAGGGGCATGCGTGCCCCTGCTAAAACGCCGCTATAGCGCGGCTTAACGGGGGTCCCTGTCCCCCCAAACCCCCTCCGTGCAGCGGGGGAGCGCTTCCTGGTTGGGGCAGGGCTAACCGCCGCAGCCCTGCCCCATGCGCGTCTGTCAGACGCGTATCTCCGCCTCTCCCCCGCCCCTCTCAGTCTTCCTTCACTGAGAGGGGCGGGGGAGAGGCGGCGATGCGCGTCTGATAGACGCGCTGGGAGGCAGGGCTGCAGCCGTTAGCCCTGCCTCCAGGAAGAGACAGCCAGCGACCATTTTACGACCAAGTATTGCGGGGGGTGGGTTGGGGGTGAAGAGACCCCCGTTAAGCCGCGGGATAGCGGCGTTTTAGCAGGGGCACACGTGCCCCTGCTATATATGAGAGCTGAAGCGAGATTTAGTCTCGCTTCAGTGTCTCTTTAAGAAATACTAAATCACTAACAGGCTAGCTAGCTAAATACAACTGACAAGTATAGTATCAACACAATGTTAGGAGTAAAAACGCAAAGTTTTTAACCTCCTCGTTGTTACGCACGCCGGAGGGTTTGCAGCCGACAGTCCCCCGAGAGGATTTTAACCCTCCTGGCGGTTTATTAAAATCCGCCAGGGGGCAGCATAGCCTTTTTTTTAAAATGTTTTTTTATATCATGTAGCGAGACAAGGTCTCGCTACATGATAGCCGCTGCTCAGCGGCATCCCCCCAGCCCCTCCGATCGCAATCTGAGATCAGGAGATCTCGTTCAAAGAACGGGATCTCCGGGAGGGCTTCCCGTCGCCATGGCGATGGGCGGGATGACGTCACCGACGTTGTGACGTCAAAGGGGACTCCGATCCACCCCTCAGCGCTGCCTGGCACTGATTGGCCAGACAGCGCATGGGGTCTAGGGGGGAGGGGGGGTGGCGGCGGCGATTGGATTGCATACGCAGCTAGCAAAGTGCTAGCTGTGTGTAGCAAAAAAAAAAAAATTATGCAAATCGGCCCAGCGGGGCCTGAGCTGTGCCTTCCGGCGGCATAGCCCGTGCTCAGCTCGGGCTTACCACCAAGAAGGTTAAGTGATTGCATTGTTGTAACAGCTTCAGCTAGCACTAGGCTAGCTAGCAGCGGTGGCTGGCATCCTCTAAATACTTTTGATCCCCCCCGATCGCCGCTAAATACCGTATTTTTCGCCGTATAAGACGCACTTTTTCTCCCCAAAAAATGGGGAGAAAAAGTCCCTGCGTCTTATACGGCAAAGGCAGGGGAACCCCAACTGATGATCGCCCGCCGATGCAAACCGCCGACCTGCCGCAACATTGGGGATTCCCTGCATAGTCCCAGCTGCATGTGTCTCTGCTCTAGCCATCCCCTTTGTCTGTGTCTCTGCTCTCTGCGATGTCCCCCTCCTTTTGACCACTGAGTGTCTGCTGTGTCCCGCCCGCTGGTCTGTGTCTCCGCTCCCCTGAATATTAAATGTTGTGGCAGCCAGCGTAATACCGAATCCATGCTGCCTGGGATCGCGGATGTCCTGGCTTCCCCCTCTAGTGACCCGCGCTTGTGAAGATGTCCGCTCGGTCCCGCCCACTTGTCTGTGTCTCCGTTCCTCTGCACCGCTGAATGTTGTGGCAGCCAGCGTGTACCGAATCCATGCCGCCTGGGATCGCCGATGTCCTGGCTTCCCCCTCTAGTAACTGCCGCTTGTGAAGATGTCTGCTCGGTCCCGCCCACTTGTCCGTGTCTCAGTTCCTCTGCACCGCTGAATGTTGTGGCAGCCAGCGTGTACCGAATCCATGCCGCCTGGGATCGCCGATGTCCTGGCTTCCCCCTCTAGTAACTGCCGCTTGTGAAGATGGCCGCTCGGTCCCGCCCACTTGTCTGTGTCTCCGTTCCTCTGCACCGCTGAATGTTGTGGCAGCCAGCGTGTACCGAATCCATGCCGCCTGGGATCGCCGATGTCCTGGCTTCCCCCTCTAGTGACTGCCGCTTGTGAATATTGCCGCTCGGTCCTGCCCACTTGTCTGTGTCTCAGTTCCTCTGCCCCGTTAAATGTTGTGGCAGCCAGCGTGTACCGAATCCATGCCGCCTGGGATCGCTGATGTCCCGATTTCCCCTCTATTGACCGGCGCTTGTGTGACGTCACACAAGCGCGGGTCACTAGATGGAAGCCAGGACATTGGCGATCCCAGGCGGCATGGATTCGGTACATGCTGGCTGCCACAACATTCGGCTGACATTTAATTTTACATTCAGAGGAACAGAGACACGGACAAGTGGGCGGGATCGAGTGGCCATCTTCACAAGCTCGGTGATCCCAGGCAGCATGGATTTGGTAAGACGCTGGCTGCCACAACGTTCATCATTCAGGGGAGTGGAGACACAGACCAGCGGGTGGGACACAGCAGACACTCAGTCAGAAGGATGGGGAGGGGGACACTTAATGCAGGGGACTGGAGACATAGGTAAGGGGGTGAGACAGAGCGGCCACATGGGTCACAAGGGGGGGGGGCACTTAATGCACCAGAGCAGAGACACAGTCTAGGGGGCTGGGCAGAGCGACCACACAGAGGACAGAACAGGGACACCTGGCAACAGAAGAAGACACCTGGGGATAAACAGGGGACAGGAGGAGACATCTGGGGACACACAAGAGACAAAAGAGAGGACAGAAGAGGACACCAGTTGGGGGAGAACTTTATAAGCTGCTCTTGGAATATGGGCTCACCAGGTTTAGTATATACTTTTTTCCCCGATTTTTTTCCCCTCTAAACCTAGGTGCGTCTTATATTCCGGAGCGTCTTATACGGCGGCAAATACGGTACATTACCCAGCCTGGATCCAGCGATCGGGGCAGCCTCCCCGCTCTTCTCTATGGGGAGGATTTAACATGATGTCGTGTGCAGACCCGATCCTCCCCTTAGAGAGGACTGGAGATGTGCCGGGAGGCTGAGCGGTCGCTGGATCCAGGCCGGGTAATCTGAGGATGCCAGCCACCACTGCTAGCTAGCCTAGTGCTCGCTGAAGCTGTTACAACAATGCAATCACTTAAAATCATCCTGCGGGACTCCTGGGGACAGCCGGCGGTACGCCCGACCCAGTGTCGAGCATACCGCTGTTAACAAAAAAAAAAGCGCTTGCTGAAGCAACAATGGCCTGGAGATGATCCTCTCAGTACCAGAATCTAGCAAGGATGGAGCTTTTCATCATGGCTGCCGCTTTATATACAGGGGGGGAGGGGCATAGCCTACCCTACTATGATTGGTTGCTAGGGCCTGGCTCTGATTGGCCCAGGGAAGTCATTTCCAGCCATTTCCGCTAATCACAACCTAACCACAGTGTTCTCGATCATGAACGCGTTTTCCCACCCTGAACACGATCGTGAATATACAAAATCATGGCCTGTCGTGGCCGTGTTTCCATTTCAATCCACGGGTTCGGATTTCTAAGCTGAATAGTAAAAAAATGCTTGTGAATCAGGGTTATCCGTGATATACTCACCAGCTCATCTGCAGCTTTGTTTCAAGCTTCAGGACCACCTCCCCAGCCGGCAGAAGTCCCAGATATCTGCCGAAAGCCTTCGCTCTATACATCTCCGGGTGCTGCAACCAGCATGTGGCCACCACCAGCACCCCCACACGCCAGAACCAGGCCACCATACTGGGGATAACTGCACCTAGTGCAGCCAACCAGCAAGCATGTGACCAGCACCCCCCCTAACGCCAGTGTCAGGCCACCATACTGGGGATCACTGCACCTACAATCCATGAGAGACCTAGGACATTGCATCTGCCTATCCCGAGGTCAGGAGAAGCCTATGGTGTAAAAAGATATGCAGTGTGGTGGCATACAGGACATGGAAGCCATCTTGTTTGACCTTATGGGGAAACACATTTTGTGTATGTCTGAATGCTGTTAGTGTAAAAATAACATTTCTATAGAGCTTTTCTCCCATAGGACTCAAAGCACTTAGGCTCTCTCAGATTCAGTAATTGGTAGTAGGATGAAGTATTCACACAACAAAAGTTATATTTCTGCAAATGCCAAACTGAACAGGTGGGTTTTCAGTCTGGATTTAAACACATCTGAGGATGGAGCTGTCCTGATCTGTTGAGGTAGGGAGTTCCAAAACGTAGGGGCAGCATGACAGAAGGCTCTGGGATCAAAAGTTTCCAAGTGGACTCTGGGTATGACTAGATTATTAGAACCTGTGGATCTGAGAATGCGGGGATTGCTACGCAGCTGTAACATATCTTTCATGTATTCAGGACCCAGATTATTCAGGGATTTAAATGTCAGTAGGCCGATCTTGAATAGGACCCTCCATTCTATAGGTAGCCAGTGAAGGGAGTGCAGGACTGGCGTTATGTGGCAGTGACGGTGTTGGATGGTTAGCAGTCTGGCAGCAGTATTCTGTATCAGCTGTAGGCGGTACAAGACCTTTTTTGGAAGGCCAGTGTAGAGAGCATTACAGTAGTCCAGTCGGGATGTGATGAGGGCATGGACTAAGGTTGGCAGATCTTCTGGGGGATGAGGTGCTTGATTTTTGCAATGTTGGTGGTGAAAATGGGATGATTTCACTACAGCAGAGATGTGAGTTCTGAAGTTTAGATCCCCATCAATTAGAACTCCCAGGTATAAAATCCCATATTATGTAAACGTGACACATTAGATAGGATTTCTTCTGGAGAGTGCTGGACGTTCATCTGCTATGCTAAAGGGCTTACGTCTGCCTCCCCCTGTGACGGCTGCCTATGTGGATATTTGAATATAAGACCTTAAGGCTCGTACACAAGCTGTACTACAAAGAACGACAGGTCCATCAGACCCTCACACTGGGCGAGCATTCCAGCGCCAGTCCAGCGTGTGTACAGTCTGTCTGCAGACTGATAAGGCTGTTTCTGAACGATCCGCTCAGCGGAACTACCAGCCTTATCAGTGTGCAGACAGACTGTACACACGCTGGACTGTCCCTGGAACGCCCGCCCAGCGGGAGGGTCTGACAGACTGTGCACACACCCAGCGGGAGGGTCTGACGGACCCATCGTTCTCTGTAGTACAGCGTATGTAAGACGCTTTATTGTCACATGCCAACACTATGAACAGTGTGGAGTAAGGAAACCTCATCAGCATACGAATGGAGCAACTGGTGTACCGGACACTGAAACCGGTGAGTCTGTAGCTACTAGGTTGTAATTCAATCATCTAAAAGCTTTTCTACCAAACATTATTTTTCTAGCCTAGAGCTAAATTCTGGGCTCACAAGAGGAATAGTTGTATTTCCGCAGAGATATTGATAGCTTGGTCATACCCCGATCGATCATCACAACTGCGTTCTCACGCAACAGAGTTTGGACTTTTACACTGGGTAACGTTTGTTCTCCATTTTATTCCCTTTTATTTTGATAAGCGAATGTCTTTGTACCTTTTTACTTTTGTAAATATTTCCTTAAGCATTTGTTCCGCTTTTTTGGAATATTAAATCCTTATTTAAGAAGTAACCTTCTGTATACTAAGCAGAGCGTTACATCTCCTAGAGGGAGACTGCAGTGCATTTGTATTACAAGTTCAGCGTTAGATTGTATGCTCGGATTGTTCATTGCTACCGTGTGAGATTGCATGGTGTGTGTGTGGCCTAAAATGACCTAAGATACACAAACACCAGCCTAAGTGTGAGCAGCTCAACAGCAGTGTGTGTGGTGTGTGTACAGTGTGTGTGTGTGTACACAGTGTGTGTGTGTGTGTAGTGTGTGTGTGTGTACAGTGTGTGTACGCGTGTGTGTGTGTGTGTGTGTGTGTACAGTGTGTGTACAGTGTGTACGTGTGTGTGTACACAGCGTGTGTGTGTACACAGTGTGTGTGTGTGTGTACAGTGTGTGTGTGTACACAGTGTGTGTGTGTGTGTACACAGTGTGTGTGTGTGTGTGTACACAGTGTGTGTGTGTGCGCAGTGTGTGTACAGTGTGTGTGTGTGTGTGTGTGTGTGCAGTGTGTGTACAGTGTGTGTGTGTGGTGTGTGTGTACAGTGTGTGTGTGTGTGTACAGTGTGTAGTGTGTGTACGTGTGGATGTGTGTACGTGTGTGTATACAGTATGTGTGTGTGGTGTGGTGTGTGTACAGTGTGTGTGTGTGTACAGTGTGTATACAGTGTGTAGTGTGTGTGTGTGTGGTGTGGGTGGGTGTGTGTATACAGTGTGTGTGCACGTGTGTGTGTGTGTGTACAGTGTGTGAGCTACCACTAGCAATCGTCCGACAGTAGAGTGTGGTTGAGGGTGACAGCCTTGTTTTAGCTTGAATAAGGCTCCTCCTCTCAATTTTGGTCAAACCCCATCAGGGACTGTCTCTGCAGGCTTGCCGTGAGGCTGGTTCCTGACATATAGAGTAGGAGGAGTGGTTTAAAATGAATTCTGTGCTTCCCGTCCCCTGAAAAGGCGGGGCAATCCAGGCGCGAAGCTAGGGGGGGGTCGGGGTAGGACAAGTGCCCCGGGTCCCCAAAGGCGCCCAGCTAAGCTTCGGTTTTTTTTTTTTGCGGGGCTGAGGGGAGCAGCGCAGAGAAGAGAGAGAGCTGTGCGGACGGTGGGGAAGGGGGGCCATCTCCCCCCTCCTTCCCTCACCTTAGGTGCTCTCTCTCTCCCTCGCTGTCCCCTCCAATGTCTGTCCGGTGGCTGGCAGCGGCGGGCGGAACTCACCTCCGTCTCGCTCCAGCGCCGGCCGGAAGTTCGGGTGCGCAGCCGCTGCTCTGGTCTGGACCAGACCAGAGTAGCGGCAGATCCATCCGGCGCTGCGACGAGACGGAGGTAAGTTCCGCCCGCCGCTGCCAGCCACCCGGACATTGGAGGGGACAGCGAGGAAGGGAGAGCAGCTCTTCTCTGCGCTGCTCCCCTCCTGCTGGGGAGGGGGACACCTGGCTACCTACTCTGGGCACCTATACCTCTGGCTACCTACTCTGGGCACATATACCCCTGGCTACCTACTCTGGGCATATATACCCCTGGCTACTGGCTACCTACTCTGGGCACATATACCCCTGGCTACCTATTCTGGGCACATATACCCCTGGCTACCTACTCTGGGCACATATACCCCTGGCTACCTACTCTGGGCACATATACCCCTAACTACATATACTGGGCATATACCCCTGGCTACCTACTCTGGGCACATATACCCCTGGCTACCTACTCTGGGCACATATACCCCTGCCTACATATATTGGGCACATATACCCCTAACTACATATACTGGGCATATACCCCTGGCTACCTACTCTGGCCACATATAACCCTGGCTACCTACTCTGGGCACATATACCCCTGCCTACATATAATGGGCACATATACCCAACTACATATACTGGGCATATACCCCTGGCTACCTACTCTGGGCACATATACCCCTGGCTACCTACTCTGGGCACATATACCCCTGGCTACCTACTCTGGGCACCTATACCCCTGGCTACCTACTCTGGGTACCTATACCCCTGGCTACCTACTCTGGGCACCTATACCCCTGGCTACCTACTCTGGGCACCTATACCCCTGCCTACATATACTGGGCATATATACCCCCTGGCTACATATACTGGGCATATATACCCCCTGGCTACATATACTGGGCATATATACCCCTGGCTACATATACTGGGCATATATACCCCCTGGCTACGTGGACTGGGCATATATACCCCCTGGCTACATATACTGGGCATATATACCCCCTGGCTACATATACTGGGCATATATACCCCCTGGCTACATATACTGGGCATATATACCCCTGGCTACATATACTGGGCATATATACCCCTGGCTACATATACTGGGCATATATACCCCCTGCCTACATATATTGGGCATATATACCCCTGGCTACATATACTGGGCATATATATACCCCTGCCTACATATATTGGGCATATATACCCCTGGCTACATATACTGGGCATATATACCCCCTGGCTACGTGGACTGGGCATATATACCCCCTGGCTACGTGGACTGGGCATATATACCCCCTGGCTACATATACTGGGCATATATACCCCTGGCTACATATACTGGGCATATATACCCCTGGCTACATATACTGGGCACATATACGCCTGACTATATATACTGGGCACATATTATTCTCCTGGCTACATATACTGGGCATATATACCCCTGGCTACATATACTGGGCACATATACCTCTGGCTACATATACTGGGCACACATATCCCTGTCTACATATACTGGGCACATATACCCCTGGCTACCTGTTCTGTGGACATCTCTACCCCTGGCTACCTGTTCTGGGGACATCTATACCGCTGGCCACCTATTCTGGGGACATCTATACTGCTGGCCACCTATTCTGGGGACAACTATAGACCTGGGGCTACCTATTTTTGGGGAACACCACGTCAGATTGAGTGTATTTTGGAGAACTGCTGCCAGGTGAGAGGTGTCTACCATATTAAGGGGGCATTCTACCTATTTATGTGAAATGCTGTCTATTTATGTGACTCATGACTGCTGAATTTGTCTTTTTGGGGGCCTCATGGTTACTGAATTTGTCTTGTTGGGGGCCTCATGATTGCTAAATTTTTCTTGTTGTGGGCCTCATGATTGCTGAGTTGGTTATGTTGGGGGCCTCATGATTGCTGAATTTGTCTTGATGGGGGGGGGCTCATGATTGCTGAATTTGTCTTGGAATATGCTGGAAGGTACATACTGAGGGAGGGTGGGTGAGCGTGAGCCTGCTAACCTCCATATACATTTGGCTCCACCCATAACCACGCCCACATTTATTATGTGACCACGCCCCTTTTTGGCGCACCGCAACCTTGACTTTGGGGGGGGGGGGGGGGGCGCATTAATAGTCTTTGTCCCCGGGCGCTGAAAATCCTAGCTACGCCTCTGGGGCAATCTCCTGGGGAAGTGGAAAGTGCGTCAGTAAAATGTGATCCCTTACAATGCAGAAATGTGGACATGTATGGGCTGCAAGTTGTGACAACATGCACAGTCACACAAACAAACGGCAAAACATGCGGCAACTGCGATGCGTCTGCTTTCCTGATCCGGCCGTCACCGGACAAACAGCGTCAAAAACAGGACAACAGAGGGAGAGGAATTTCATGAGATTTTATCACAACAGTTCCCTTTCACAGCTGGATCAAAACAGCAATGGAAATATCACTTTAATGAGATTAGATTGTAAGCTCACCAGGGCAGAACTCTCTGCACAACTGTTTGCGATTAGTTGTACACTACCTCTGTATCATGCACCCATGACTTGTATATAAATCAATAATAATAATCTACGAGAGGACTAGAGCAGCAGCAATGATACAATACGAGTGGGACGCAAGTAGAGAGGATGTGTGTACAGCAATCTGTGCCCCCGGGTGGTGAGGTCTCTGTACATCAGCCCATTACCAGGGATCCCCTCCCCGGGTGAATGTGATAGAGAAGATGTGTGTACAGCAATCTGTGCCCCCCGGTGGTGAGGTCTCTGTACATCAGCCCATTACCAGGGATCCAGTTCCCCCGGGTGAGTGTGATAGAGAGGATGTGTGTACAGCAATCTGTGCCCCCCGGTGGTGAGGTCTCTGTACATCAGCCCATTACCAGGGATCCCCACCCCTGGGTGAGTGTGATAGAGAGGATGTGTGTACAGCAATCTGTGCCCCCCGGTGGTGAGGTCTCTGTACATCAGCCCATTACCAGGGATCCCCTCCCCGGGTGAGTGTGATAGAGAGGATGTGTGTACAGCAATCTGTGCCCCCCGGTGGTGAGGTCTGTGTACATCAGCCCATTACCAGGGATCCCCTCCCCCCGGTGGTGAGGTCTCTGTACATCAGCCCATTACCAGGGATCCCCTCCCCCGGGTGAATGTGATAGAGAGGATGTGTGTACAGCAATCTGTGCCCCCCGGTGGTGAGGTCTCTGTACATCAGCCCATTACCAGGGATCCCCACCCCTGGGTGAATGTGATAGAGAGGATGTGTGTACAGCAATCTGTGCCCCCCGGTGGTGAGGTCTCTGTACATCAGCCCATTACCAGGGGTTCCCTCCCCCGGGTGAGTGTGATAGAGAGGCAATGAAGCCAGTAGAGTCCCATAGTGAACAGATAGTGTACGTTAGTTAGATCGCCCTCTATTGGCAGATATGGCACACGGCAGGCTAGTGGCATTGGTACACGTATATTTCCGGCACACATGGTGGAAGTGTAAGGCAGCTGTGATTTCTGACCACCACGAGTTACAATCCAAAGCTGAAGAAGTGTCCGCTGATCTCAGAAGCCCAGCGGGTGCGAGGCCACCACCCCGCCATTCTCCACCAGTGCAGAGGAGACAGAGCGCAGGCTCTTGAAGAGCGGTGCACTTCCTCCTCCGCTGCGCAGGCTCTTCAGGGTGCTCTGCACACGTGGCCCAGCCTGCAACAAAGAGAGGTGACAATCAGTGCTGAGAAGGGATGGGGACGTGTACACAGAGACACAGACGGGCTCTCACCTCCGAGCACCACACGTCACACAGGATCTTCTCATGGACAGCGGTGGGGAGGCCCTGGGAGAAAGCGCGGGAAGCCCTGAAACAAAACACACCATAAATGACCCGGGTCCAGAGAAGGCGGCGGCATTTCTGGATCATGGTTACATTGTAGGATCCCTTTATAGTAAACGGCTAGGGATCAGGAAAAAAAGAGTTTACTATATCAGAATTGATCATACATTGTATATTTACACAGATAGATTTGCTGGGTCCTGAAGAAAGAGTTTACTATATCCAGAGGTTTATTATATCAGAGTTTACTATATATGGATTCATACTCCTATGACAGAATTGTAAAGGAAACCTGAAGTGAGAGGAGTATGGAAGCCGCCATCTTCATTCTCTATAAACAATGCTGGTTCCCTGACTTCTGTGCTGATGCTCCGCCTCTAATGTTATAAGCCACTAGCCCAGAATGCGTGTGCAGGTTACATGCTGTGACTCTGCTCTGACTCCACCGGCTGCATGCGTGCTCCAAGCGTGTGACTCCACCGGCTGCATGTGTGCTCCAAGCGTGTGACTCCACTGGCTGCATGCGTGCTCCAAGCGTGTGACTCCACTGGCTGCATGCGTGCTCCAAGCGTGTGACTCAACCGGCTGCATGCATGCTCCAAGCGTGTGACTCCACCGGCTGCATGCGTGCTCCAAGCGTGTGACTCCACCGGCTGCATGCGTGCACCAAGCGTGTGACTCAACCGGCTGCATGCGTGCTCCAAGCGTGTGACTTCACTGGCTGCATGCATGCGACACCACTGGCTGTATGCGTGTTTCAAGCGTGCAACTCCACTGGCTGCATGCGTGCGACACCACTGGCTGCATGCATGCTCCAAGCGTGCGACTCCACCGGCTGCATGCGTGCTCCAAGCGTGTGACTCCACCGGCTGCATGCGTGCTTCAAGCGTGTGACTCCTCCGGCTGCATGCATGCTCCAAGCGTGTGACTCCTCTGGCTGCATGCGTGCTCCAAGCGTGTGACTCCACTGGCTGCATGCGTGCTCCAAGCGTGTGACTCCTCTGGCTGCATGCGTGCACCAAGCGTGTGACTCCACCGGCTGCATGCGTGCTCCAAGCGTGTGACTCCACCGGCTGCATGCGTGCTCCAAGCGTGTGACTCCACCGGCTGCATGCGTGCTCCAAGCGTGTGACTTCACTGGCTGCATGCGTGCTCCAAGCGTGTGACTCCACCGGCTGCATGCGTGCTCCAAGCGTGTGACTCCACCGGCTGCATGCGTGCTCCAAGCGTGTGACTCCTCTGGCTGCATGCGTGCACCAAGCGTGTGACTCCACCGGCTGCATGCGTGCTCCAAGCGTGTGACTCCACCGGCTGCATGCGTGCTCCAAGCGTGTGACTCCTCTGGCTGCATGCGTGCACCAAGCGTGTGACTCCACCGGCTGCATGCGTGCTCCAAGCGTGTGACTCCACCGGCTGCATGCGTGCTCCAAGCGTGTGACTCAAGCAACAACTGGCTCAGCATGACAGCCAGGCAACTGGCATCGATTATAAAGGAATAAAGATGGCAGGCTCCGTATTCCTCTCAGATTTATTTTAACTTGTTTTTTTATGGATGTATCAATGACCTGTTTTCAAAGACAATCCTCATCTGACATGTTCCTGAGTCAACAATAAATTTCCATCACACAATCGGGTTTGTTTTTAATGCCGTTCTCCTTGAAGACTGGGAGACCACAGCAATCCAATATTGGCTTTTAGCCTTGTCCCTTCCTTGCAGATTATTTTTGCCCCGATTCTGTAAATCTTAATGACATTATATATTGCAGATGACACAATTGTTTGGAATTTTATGTAGAGGAATATTATTTGTAAACTCTTGCACTATTTGCCCTGCAGTGTTCCCTCCTCTCCCCAACTGTACTTCATAGAGACTCCATAAAGAGGGTACAAGATACACGATCATGTGGGCTGGTTAGGTAGGCCCAGTAATACAAGTACGAGGCGGGAAGGAGCACACGATCATGTAGAATATACTAGGGAAGGGAGAGAGTACAAGATACATGATCATGTGATTTGGGCTGGTTAGGTAGGCCCAGTAATACAAGTACGAGGCGGGAAGGAGCACACGATCATGTAGAATATACTAGGGAAGGGAGAGAGTACAAGATACATGATCATGTGATTTGGGCTGGTTAGGTAGGCCCAGTAATACAAGTACGAGGCGGGAAGGAGCACACGATCATGTAGAATATACTAGGGAAGGGAGAGAGTACAAGATACATGATCGTGTGATTTGGGCTGGTTAGGTAGGTCCAGTAATACACGTACGAGGCTGTCATAGGAAAGGAGCACAGGATCATGTAGAATACACTAGGGAAGGGAGAGGGTACAAGATACATGATCATGTGATTTGGGCTGGTTAGGTAGGCCCAGTAATAAAAGTACGAGGCTGTCATAGGAAAGGAGCACACAATCATGTAGAATACACTAGGGAAGGGAGAGGGTACAAGATACATGATCATGTGATTTGGGCTGGTTAGGTAGGCCCAGTAATACAAGTACAGGCTGTCATAGGAAAGGAGCACACCATCATGTAGAATACACTAGGGAAGGGAGAGGGTACAAGATACATGATCATGTGATTTGGGCTGGTTAGGTAAGCCCAGTAATATAAGTACAGGCTGTCATAGGAAAGGAGCACACGATCATGTAGAATACACTAGGGAAGGGAGAGGGTACAAGATACATGATCATGTGATTTGGGCTGGTTAGGTAGGTCCAGTAATACAAGTACAGGCTGTCATAGGAAAGGAGCACACGATCATGTAGAATACACTAGGGAAGAGAGAGGGTACAAGATACATGATCATGTGATTTGGGCTGGTTAGGTAGGCCCAGTAATACAAGTACGAGGCTGTCATAGGACAGGAGCATACAATCATGTAGAATATACTAGGGAAGAGAGAGGGTACAAGATACATGATCATGTGATGTGGGCTGGTTAGGTAGGCCCAGTAATACAGGTACGAGGCTGTCATAGGACAGGAGCACACCATCATGTAGCATACACTAGGGAAGGGACAGGGTACAGATGCATGGTCATGTGATTTGGGCTGGTCAGATAGGTCCAGTAATACAAGTACGAATCACTCATAGGAAAAGAGCACACGATCATGTAGAATACACTAGGGAAGGGAGAGGGTACAAGATACAGGATCATGTGATTTGGGCTGGTTAGGTAGGTCCAGTAATACAAGTATGAGGCTGTCATAGGAAAGGAGCACACGATCATGTAGAATACACCAGGGAAGGGAGAGGGTACAAGACACATGATCATGTGATTTGGGCTGGTTAGGTAGGTCCAGTAATATAAGTACGAGGCTGTCATAGGAAAGGAGCACACGATCATGTAGAATACACTAGGGAAGGGAGAGGGTACAAGATACAGGATCATGTGATTTGGGCTGGTTAGGTAGGCCCAGTAATACAAGTATGAGGCAGTCATAGGAAAGGAGCACACAATCATGTAGAATACACTAGGGAAGGGAGAGGGTACAAGATACATGATCATGTGATTTGGGCTGGTTAGGTAGGCCCAGTAATACAAGTACGAGGCTGTCATAGGAAAGGAGCACACGATCATGTAGAATACACTAGGGAAGGGAGAGGGTACAAGATACATGATCATGTGATTTGGGCTGGTTAGGTAGGTCCAGTAATACAAGTACGAGGCTGTCATAGGAAAGGAGCACACAATCATGTAGAATACACTAGGGAAGGGAGAGGGTACAAGATACATGATCATGAGATTTGGGCTGGTTAGGTAGGCCCAGTAATACAAGTACGAGGCAGTCATAGGAAAGGAGCACACAATCATGTAGAATACACTAGGGAAGGGAGAGGGTACAAGATACACGATCATGTGATTTGGGCTGGTTAGGTAGGTCCAGTAATACAAGTACAGACAGTCATAGGAAAGGAGCACACGATCATGTAGAATACACTAGGGAAGGGAGAGGGTACAAGATACATGATCATGTGATTTGGGCTGGTTAGGTAGGTCCAGTAATACAAGTACAGCCTGTAATAGGAAAGGGGCACAGGATCATGTAGAATACACTAGGGAAGGGAGAGGGTACAAGCTACAGGATCATGTGATTTGGGCTGGTTAGGTAGGCCCAGTAATACAAGTACGAGGCAGTCATAGGAAAGGAGCACACGATCATGCAGAATACACTAGGGAAGGGAAAACCCTGCCAAAGGCTTGCAATCAAAGGAGAAGGGAGGTGGTGGACACACTAGGTAGGGCTGTGGAATAAATATTCAGCAGAGACTTACTGTGTGGTAGAAGGTGGGTTGGCCATCTTGTAGAGGTGAGATCTGAGGACTTGATTGAATGTATTACTATTATTTAAGAGTTATAGAGCGCCGACATCTTCCACAACGCTTTACAGAGTTGAAGGAAGGAGCAAGTCTGATGGGCGGTGGAATGGAGTTTCATTGGATGGGGTTGAGTCTTGAGAAATCCTGTAGTCGCGCATGGGAGTGGGAAATGCGTGGGGCGGTGAGGCGAAGGTCATTGGATGATTGGAGGGGACGACCTGGTGTGTACCTGTGAACAAGCTCCGAGATGTCGGTAGGAGAGGTTTTGTGCACAGATTTAGACACAGAATCTTGAACCTGATCCTGAAGTGGAAAGGGAGCCAGTGCAGGGCTTCACTGAGGGGGATGTGGAGGCGGAGCGGTGCAAAGCATGGATGAGTCTTGCAGCCACATTCATAACTGATTGAACGGGGGAAAAGCATTTCAAGGGGAGGCCAGACAGGAGGGAGCTGCAGTAATCAAGGCGAGAGGTGATGAGGCCATGAATGAGCAGCTTGGTCGTGGCCAGGGTCAGGCGGAACTTTGTTATTATGTATTGGATTTATATAGCACCAACAAATTACACAGCGCTGGATTACAGACAATGATAACCGTGTGACAGGGTGACTGATAGCACAATACAGGTAATAGACAATAGATACAACAATACAGGTAATAAGCAAAAAGATACACAACACACTGTAGATAGTAATACAATGCCAGATCATACACTGGAGCGATAGTGGTAAAAATACAAGTTCCATAATTCTGGGTAAAGTGCACACAGTCAAGTATGATACACAAGGGGAGAGGGCCCTGCCAAAGGCTTACAATCTAGAGGGAGGGGTTGGTGACACCAAAGGAGGCATCAAGAAGTTCTTGGCAGAGAGGGTTAGGGCAGTGTCGAGGTGGGGTAGGCCTCCTTGAAGAAGTGAGTTTTGAGTGCTTTTTTTGAAGGTGTTGAAGCAGGGGCAAGCCTGATGGGCAGTGGGAGAACGTTCCACAGGATGGGGGTGTGGTGATATATTGGGGTGATGATGATATGTACGGTAATATGCAGAATATAGCCGCAGTATGGTATCGCATGGAAGCCATAGGTTTCATTTTTCTGACTATGTCACGTGTATGTCTGCTAGAAGGCAGCTGTTGCCTGGAATTACTAGCTTGGGGCAAGGAAATGGCTCATTAGGCCTCTAGCCCATCTGCTGTCTCAGGTGTGATGGTCTGTTTGTCAATGACCACTACATTTGCATCTGAACGTGAACGATTGTGAATAGGAGCAGGAACTGCTAATTGGCTAACTAGCATCTGGCCAGGAAGTGGCTTATTATCCCAAAAGCAGTCAAGTCCCCACCTTTAAAGCCAATGGGTACCGTTTCTAAAAACAAAAAGTCAGATACGCACCTAAGGAGAGGGAAGGCTCGGTCCTAATGAGCCTTCCCTCTCCTCTCCCGGTGCCCTCGGTGCTGAGCTGGCTCCTCCGTTCGCGTCCGCCGCCGCAGGGACTTCGGAGGTCTTCGGGAGCACTGGGGCTTCCGAACACGGGCCGCTTCATACTACGCACGCGCGAGCGCGTCATAGAGGGCGCTCGCGCATGCGTAGTATGGAGCGGCCGCGTCATCGGGAGCCCGAGTGCTCCCGAAGCCTTCCGAAAGCTCCTGAAGGCATGCGGAAGTGGCAGTATTTGACCGAACTGGTCGAATACTGCCAAGGGGGATCCTGCGCGGGACCGGGCACCGGGAGAGGAGAGGGAAGGCTCATTAGGACCGAGCCTTCCCTCTCCTTAGGTGAGTATCTGACTTTTTGTTTTTAAAAACGGTAAACATTCACTTTAATCTGCTGTGAAATACACTTTTACATGTGGAAGTTAGATCTCTGGGAATTCAATTATATCTGGAAAGTTAATTAAAACTAGTCCTCCCCTTCCCAAGGAAGTGGCAGCCTCCAGACGTATCTCTCAGTATAAGAAGCAGGGCCAGATGCCTAAAAAATTATCTTCTCTTGAGGGTAGCACATCGCCAGAGATGTTCCAGATCGAAATCGGTAAATCCGTGTCCCTCCACGGTTGGACATTTGCGTTGGTAAAAGTTCACTTTACGTTTATTTTCCATTTTTTGCAAACTTATCTTGTGGGTATCATTGTAATTTTTACTTTGTTTTTGTAAATCTTTTGTATATATATTATTTTCTGCATTGTTCCACTTTTTTCCTGGAATATTAAATCGTTATTTAATAAGTTTGACTTCTGCTGTATTAAACTAACACTCATAGCCTTAGTGTGTTTCCCGCATTCGGCCTAAAGTGCAAAGCTGACCCGAATATGAAAATAGCGGATTGCGTGCTAAGCACTTGACAGCTGAGTGGACGTGTCTAGCAACAGCTAGTGGTGGCAGTAAGAAGCGTTGGATGGGTCACAGCCTTGTTTTTAGCTTGACTAAGGCTGCTTCCCCTCTCGATCTGGTTAAACCCGCAGTCGGGAACCGTATTACGCAGGCATGCCGGTTCCTGACAGGGGGCAGCTCTACTGAAGTCCTGTAGTCATGCATGGGAGTGCGAGATGCGTGGGGTGGTTAGGAGGAGCGAAGTGGGCAGCCAGGTGTGTATCTGCTGATCAGGTCAGAGATGTAGGTCAGGCAGGACTTGTGTATAGATCTGTAGACCAGACATAGGATAGTGAAGCTGGATAGGAGGTGGTGGCTGGAGGAGCGGAGTGGGCAGCCAGGTGTGTATCTGCTGACCAGGTCAGAGATGTAGGTCGGGCAGGACTTGTGTATAGATTTGTAGGCCAGGCATTGGATAGTGAAGCTGGATAGGAGGAGGTGGTTGGAGGAGTGGAGTGGGCAGCCAGGTGTGTATCTGCTGATCAGGTCAGATATGTAGGTCAGGCAGGACTTGTGTATAGATTTGTAGGCCAGGCATTGGATAGTGAAGCTGGATAGGAGGAGGTTGTTGGAGGAGCGGACAGCCAGGTGTGTATCTGCTGACCAGGTCAGAGATGTAGGGCGGGCAGGGCTTGTTTATAGATTTGTAGGCCTGATATAGGATCTTGAAGCGGATTCTGAAGGGGATAAGGAGCCAGTAAAGGGATTTGCATAGTCGTGGAGACAGAGCGGTGGGAGGAGTAGATTAGTCTGGCTGCTGCTTTCACAATGGGTTATAGGGGGGCGATGTGGTTCTCAGGAAGGCCTGACAGGAGGGTGTTGCAGTAGTCCAGGCAGGAGATGATGAGGGCATGGACAAGGAGGAATTTGGCAGTGTCTGAGGTCAGCAAGGGCCAGATCTTGGAGATGATGCGTAAATGGAAATAGCAGGCCCTAGCAATGGTTTGGATGTAGGGGTTGAAGAAGAGGGCTGAGTCCGGGGTGACACCCAGGCAACGGGCTTGTGTGGGTGGGCGAATTATTGTTTTGTTGACAGCAACAGAGGTCTGTGGGGGGCGAGACTGCATATGGTGGTAAAATAAGGAGTTCTGTTTTATCCATGTTTAACTTTAGGAACCTGGCAGACACCCAGGATGAGATAGCTGAGGCAGGAGGATACCTTCTCCATGGTGGTGGTGGAGAGGCCCGTGGTATGGAGGTAAATCTGGGTGTAAATCTACATATAAGTAATAGTTGAAACCCAGAGAGGAGATAAGTTTTCCGATGGAAGCGGTGTAAATTGAGAACAGCAGGGGACCAAGAACAGAGCCTTGGGGGACCCCAACTGAAAGGGGGATGGAGGTTGAGGAGGAACCATTGAAGGTGGTCTTAAAGGAGCGATGAGAGGTAGGAGGAGAACCATGCTAGGGCAAGGTCTTGGATACCCGCAGATTGCAGGGATTGGAAAAGCAGGGACTGATCAACAGTGCCCAATGGATCTGGGAGATATTACGGAGGTGGGGAAATTGCAGGCTCTGTGGGGGATAAATGAGAGGTCAGAGTCCAGCATTATTCCCAGACAACGGGCCTGGGAGGTTGGGCGAATGGTTGGTTGTGGTTTGTGAGGTGGAAATCTGGGAGGGGTGCAGCAGTATGGGGTGGGAAGATCAGGAGCTCAGTTTTGTCTAGGTTAAGCTTCAGGAACCATCCAGGAGGAAATAGCTGAAGGGCAAGTAGGAGAGCATCAAATCTTTTCCACTCGCCTCACGGATGCATTACGGTACAGTTACACGCACATTATAACTGTCACTATGGTTTTGGGTTGTATCATCAGATTTTAGCTGCTATTAGAGTCCCTCAGGGAGAGATTTCTCGGTGTACAGATAGACGTATGCTTGTACACCGGCCAGTAACACACACCATGCGGCACGAGGAGGAGGAAGGACCATCAGAAGCTAACTGCATCGGGTTACACCACGCCAGGCTTAGGGCTCGTTTCCATTATACAATGCTGAGCCGTGCGCTTGGTGCGGCTCTGCGCGTCACTACTGGGGGGCGGAGCTTGCAATACCAAGTGGGATCGCAGGCGCAATCGCCCAGAAATGCAGGCAACCATGCGCTGTGGTTCAGCTGTGAATCCCAGCGCATGTATGGAAAGGGCAGACAGTGCAGTCTATGATGTCCCAGCAATTGCGTTTCCATAAGCGAGCCTGAAAGCACGCAATACGGAAACGGGCCCTTAGTGTGAAACGACCCTCAGATCTCCAGAAAGCCCACAAAATAACCCCGATTCCCAAACTGCCCCCAAAATCATCCCAGGAAGTCTCAAAATGACCCCAAACAGATGTCCTGGAATATTCTGGATCCTCTGCAGGACTGCAAGCTTATGCCGCCATTTCTGATGGCAGTCTCCACCCCCTTCTGTGGGTGGAGCAGCACCTACCTGGAAAGCACGGCAATCATTCCATACAGGTCGATGGCACAGTCTGCAATCCTCTGCAATATGAACTGTTCATCTGTGCAAGAAACAAAACAGAAAAGTGATGACAATCCCCAACACCAGCGGGAAAACTAACCCCCAAATATAGCAGCAGAGAGTTACTTCCCCTCCCCCAACAGTTTCAGCACACCATCAGATTTCATCAGTAGGTGGCTGTTGGAAATTATTGGTATAAACTGCCTTATTTTGGATGTGGGTCCATGGATGAGCCTGGAAGGTACATGTGGTGCAGCGGTGTGTCATAACTACTTCTGAGAACGGTAACCTGCTAAGAACGACAGCGCTGAGATCTCCTGGAGATTCCAGCCGGAGGTGATAGCCCCAGGATTGTACTCCAAGGATGTCCTCAGGAACCGGTTCATCTGGTGTGTCCAAGCGCTGTCCTTGCTACAGATGGACTATTACACTAGCTTCAGTTAGAAGGCAAGGCTGTGCAGTCTGAGTCGGAGACAGGAAGTCAGAGGTTTCATAAACTGAGGAGTCAGTCCGATGATTTCATACTAAATCCACAGCCCTGGTAAGTATTGGACTAAGGAGTCGGAGGGCCAGATTTATCAAAGCATTACCAACAGTTTTTTCTTCTTAACCACTTGAGGACCACAGTCTTTCTACCCCTTAAGGACCGGCCACTTTTTTTCCATTCAGACCACTGCAGCTTTCACGGTTTATTGCTCGCTTATACAACCTACCACCTAAATGAATTTTGGCTCCTTTTCTTGTCACTAATAAAGCTTTCTTTTGGTGCTATTTGATTGCTCCTGCGATTTTTACTTTTTATTATATTCATCAAAAAAGACATGAATTTTGGCAAAAAAATGATTTTTTTAACTTTCTGTGCTGACATTTTTCAAATAAAGTAAAATTTCTGTATACATGCAGCGCGAAAAATGTGGACAAACATGTTTTTGATAAAAAAAAACCCCATTCAGTGTATATTTATTGGTTTGGGTAAAATTATAGCGTTTACAAACTATGGTGCAAAAAGTGAATTTTCCCATTTTCAAGCATCTATGACTTTTCTGACCCCCTGTCATGTTTCATGAGGGGCTAGAATTCCAGGATAGTATAAATACCCCCCAAATGACCCCATTTTGGAAAGAAGACATCCCAAAGTATTCACTGAGAGGCATAGTGAGTTCATAGAAGATATTATTTTTTGTCACAAGTAAGCGGAAAATGACACTTTGTGAGGAAAAAAAAAAAAAAAAAAAAAAAAGTTTCCATTTCTTCTAACTTGCGACAAAAAAAAATGAAATCTGCCACGGACTCACCATGCCCCTCTCTGAATACCTTGAAGGGTCTACTTTCCAAAATGGGGTCATTTGTGGGGTGTGTTTACTGTCCTGACATTTTGGGGGGTGCTAAATTGTAAGCACCCCTGTAAAGCCTAAAGGTGCTCATTGGACTTTGGACCCCTTAGCGCAGTTAGGCTGCAAAAAAGTGCCACACATGTGGTATTGCCGTACTCAGGAGAAGTAGTATAATGTGTTTTGGGGTGTATTTTTACACATACCCATGCTGGGTGGGAGAAATATCTCTGTAAATGACAATTTGTTAATTTTTTTTACACACAATTGTCCATTTACAGAGATCTTTCTCCCACTCAGCATGGGTATGTGTAAAAATACACCACAAAACACATTATACTACTTCTCCTGAGTACGGCGATACCATATGTGTGGCACTTTTTTGCACCCTAACTGCGCTAAAGGGCCCAAAGTCCAATGAGTACCTTTAGGATTTCACAGGTCATTTTGAGAAATTTCGTTTCAAGACTACTCCTCACGGTTTAAGGCCCCTAAAATGCCAGGGCAGTATAGGAACCCCACAAATGACCCCATTTTAGAAAGAAGACACCCCAAGGTATTCCGTTAGGAGTATGGTGAGTTCATAGAAGATTTTATTTTTTGTCACAAGTTAGCGGAAATTGATTTTAATTGTGTTTTTTCACAAACTTGTGACAAAAAATAAAATCTTCTATGAACTCGCCATACTACTAACGGAATACCTTGGGGTGTCTTCTTTCTAAAATGGGGTCATTTGTGGGGTTCCTATACTGCCCTGGCATTTTAGGGGCCCTAAACTGTGAGGAGTAGTCTTGAAACGAAATTTCTCAAAATGACCTGTGAAATCCTAAAGGTACGCATTGGACTTTGGGCCCTTTAGCGCAGTTAGGGTGCAAAAAAGTGCCACACATGTGGTATCTCCGTACTCGGGAGAAGTAGTACAATGTGTTTTGGGGTGTATTTTTACACATACCCATGCTGGGTGGGAGAAATAACTCTGTAAATGGACAATTGTGTGTAAAAAAATCAAAAGATTGTCATTTACAGAGGTATTTCTCCCACCCAGCATGGGTATGTGTAAAAATACACCCCAAAACACATTATACTACTTCTCCCGAGTACGGCAATACCACATGTGTGGCACTTTTTTGCACCCTAACTGCGCTAAAGGGCCCAAAGTCCAATGAGTACCTTTAGGATTTCACAGGTCATTTTTGTTTCAAGACTACTCCTCACGGTTTAGGGCCCCTAAAATGCCAGGGCAGTATAGGAACCCCACTAATGACCCCATTTTACAAAGAAGACACCCCAAGGTATTCCGTTAGGAGTATGGTGAGTTCATAGAAGATTTTATTTTTTGCCACAAGTTAGCGGAAATGGATTTGAATGGTTTTTCTTCACAAAGTGTCATATTCCGCTAACTTGTGACAAAAAATAAAATCTTCTATGAACTCACCATACTCCTAACGGAATACCTTTGGGTGTCTCCTTTCTAGAATGGGGTCATTTGTGGGGTTCCTATACTGCCCTGGCATTTTAGGGGCCCTAAACCGCGAGGAGTAGTCTTGAAACTAAATGTCGCAAAATGACCTGTGAAATCCTAAAGGTACTCATAGGACGTTGGGCCTCTTAGCGCACTTAGGGTGTAAAAAAGTGCCACACATGTGGTACCGCCGTACTCAGGAGAAGTAGTATAATGTGTTTTGTGGTGTATTTTTACACATACCCATGCTGGGTGGTAGAAATATCTCTGTACATGACAATTGTTTGATTTTTTTTACACACAATTGTCCATTTACAGAGAGATTTCTCCCACCCAGCATGGGTATGTGTAAAAATACACCCCAAAACACATTATACTACTTCTCCTGAGTACGGCGATACCACATGTGTGGCACTTTTTTTGCAGCCTAGGTGCGCTAAGGGGCCCAACGTCCTATTCACAGGTCATTTTGAGGCATTTGTTTTCTAGACTACTCCTCACGGTTTAGGGCCCCTAAAATGCCAGGGCAGTATAGGAACCCCACAAGTGACCCCATTTTAGAAAGAAGACACCCCAAGGTATTCCGTTAGGTGTATGGCGAGGTCATCGAAGATTTTATTTTTAGTCACAAGTTAGTGAAAAATGACACTTTGTGAAAAAAACCCAATAAAAATCAATTTCCGCTAACCTTTGACAAAAAATAAAATCTTCTATGAACTCGTCATACACCTAACAGAATACCTTGGGGTGTCTTTTTTCTAAAATGGGGTCACTTGTGGGGTTCCTATACCGCCCTGGCATTTTACGGGCCCAAAACCGTGAGTAGTCTGGAAACCAAATGTCTCAAAATGACTGTTCAGGGGTATAAGCATCTGCAAATTTTGATGACAGGTGGTCTATGAGGGGCCGAATTTTGTGGAACCGGTCATAAGCAGGGTGGCCTTTTAGATGACAGGTTGTATTGGGCCTGATCTGATGGATAGGAGTGCTAGCGGGTGACAGGAGGTGATTGATGGGTGTCTCAGGGGGTGATTAGAGGGGAAAATAGATGCACTCAATGCACTGGGGAGGTGATCAGAAGGGGGTCTGAGGGGGATCTGAGGGTTTGGCCGAGTGATCAGGAGCCCACACGGGGCAAATTAGGGCCTGATCTGATGGGTAGGTGTGCTAGGGGGTGACAGGTAGTGACAGGAGGTGATTGATGGGTGTCTCAAGGTGTGATTAGTGGGGGGAATAGATGCAAGTAATGCAATGGCGAGGTGATCAGGGCTGGGGTCTGAGGGTGTGGGCGGGTGATTGGGTGCCCTAGGGGCAGATGGGGGTCTAATCTGATGGGTAGCAGTGACAGGGGGTGATTGATGGGTAATTAGTGGGTGTTTAGAGGAGAGAACAGATGCAATGCACTTGGGAGGTGATCTGACTGCGGGTCTGCAGGCGATCGGATGGTGTGGGTGGGTGATCAGATTGCCCGCAAGGGGCAGGTTAGGGGCTGATTGATGGGTGGCAGTGACAGGGGGTGATTGATGAGTGATAGGTGATTGGCAGGTGATTGACAGGTGATCAGTGGGTTATTACAGGGAAGAACAGATGTAATTAATGCACTGGCAAATTGATAAGGGGGGGGGTCAGAGGGCAATCTGAGCGTGTTGGCGGGTGATTGGGTGCCCGCAAGGGGCAGATTAGGGTCTGATCTGATAGGTAACAGTGACAGGTGGTGATAGGGGGTGATTGATGGGTAATTAGTGGGTGTTTAGAGGAGAGAATAGATGTAAACAATGGATTTGGGAGGTGATCTGATGTCGGATCTGCGGGCGATTTATTGGTGTGGGTGGGTGATCAAATTGCCCGCAAGGGGCAGGTTAGGGGCTGATTGATGGGTGGCAGTGACAGGGGGTGATTGATGGGTGATAGGTGATTGGCAGGTGATTGACAGGTGATCAGTGGGTTATTACAGGGAAGAACAGATGTAATTAATGCACTGGCAAATTGATAAGGGGGGGTCAGAGGGCAATCTGAGCGTGTTGGCGGGTGATTGGGTGCCCGCAAGGGGCAGATTAGGGTCTGATCTGATAGGTAACAGTGACAGGTGGTGATAGGGGGTGATTGATGGGTAATTAGTGGGTGTTTAGAGGAGAGAATAGATGTAAACAATGGATTTGGGAGGTGATCTGATGTCGGATCTGCGGGCGATCTATTGGTGTGGGTGGGTGATCAGATTGCCCGCAAGGGGCAGGTTAGGGGCTGATTGATGGGTGGCAGTGACAGGGGGTGACGGGGTGATTGATGGGTGATAAGTGATTGGCAGGTGATTGACAGGTGATCAGTGGGTTATTACAGGGAAGAACAGATGTAATTAATGCACTGGCAAATTGATAAGGGGGGGTCAGAGGGCAATCTGAGCGTGTTGGCGGGTGATTGGGTGCCCGCAAGGGGCAGATTAGGGTCTGATCTGATAGGTAAAAGTGACAGGTGGTGATAGGGGGTGATTGATGGGTGACTGATGGGTAATTAGTGGGTGTTTAGAGGAAAGAATAGATGTAAACAATGGATTTGGGAGGTGATCTGATGTCGGATCTGCGGGCGATCTATTGGTGTGGGTGGGTGATCAGATTGCCCGCAAGGGGCAGGTTAGGGGCTGATTGTTGGGTGGCAGTGACAGGGGGTGATTGATGGGTGATTGATGGGTGATTGATGGGTGATTGACGGGTGATTGACAGGTTATCAGGGGGGATAGATGCATACAGTACACAGGGGGGGGGGGGGTCTAGGGGGGGGGGGTCCTGGGGAGAATCTGAGGGGTGGGGGGGTGATCAGGAGGGGGCAGGGGGGGAGAGTAAAAAAAAATAGCGTTGATAGATAGTGACAGGGAGTGATTGATGGGTTATTAGGGGGGTGATTGGGTGCAAACAGGGGTCTGGGGGGTGGGCAGGGGGGGGGGTCTGAGGGGTGCTGTGGGCGATCAGTGGGCGGGGGGGGCAGATCAGTGTGTTTGGTTGCAGACTAGGGTGGCTGCAGCCTGCCCTGGTGGTCCCTCCGACACTGGGACCACCAGGGCAGGAGGCAGCCTGTATAATACACTTTGTATACATTACAAAGTGTATTATACACTTTGTAGCGGCGATCGCGGGGTTAACATCCCGCCGGCGCTTCCGTATGGCCGGCGGGATGTTACGGCGGGTGGGCGGAGCCAGTTGCCGGGGGAAGCGCGCGTCATCAATGATGCGATCGCTCCCCCGGCATAGGAAAAGGACGCAACGCCCTAAGGCGTATTGCGGTCCTTAAGGCATCCACTTTGCCGCCGCCGCCCATGGGCTGTGGGCGGTCGGCAAGTGGTTAAACTGTCCTTTCCAGCAGGGGGAACTGTTCTGCACATTGTTAACCACTTGAGGACCGTGGGCTTTAACCCCCTTAAAGAGAACCTGTACTGAGTAAAAATATTTAAAATAAACACATGAGGTAACTTCAAATGAACATTACATAGTTACCTTGCCATCAGTTCCTCTCAGAAGCTCACCATTTTCTTCTGACAATGATCCCTTCCAGTTCTGACAATATTTTGTCAGATCTGAAATATATCAGTTGCTGTCAGTAAAATATCAGTTGCTGTCAGTTATAGCTGAGAGGAAAACGGATGTACCAGGTAATGTCCACGTTTCCCTATGGCTCAAGTGGGCGATGTTACAGTTTAACTGTGTGCTGACCAGGAAGCTGCTATGGGTAATGGCCATTTTCAAAATGGAGGACGGAAAATTCCCTTGATCACAGTGAACAAACAGGATGCAGGAGAGGAGAAAGAGATTGAGGAGTAGACTACATGGAAGGTAAGTATGACTTGTGTATGCTTATTTTGACTTTTAATTTTCAGTTCAGGTTTTCTTTAAGGACCAGGCACTTTTTTTCCATTCAGACCACGGCAGCTTTCACGGTTTATTGCTCGCTCATACAACCTACCACCTAAATGAATTTTGGCTCCTTTTCTTGTCACTAATAAAGCTTTCTTTTGGTGCTATTTGATTGCTGCTGCGATTTTCACTTTTTATTATATTCATCAAAAAAGACATGAATTTTGGCAAAAAAAATTTTTTTTTAACTTTCTGTGCTGACATTTTTCAAATAAAGTAACATTTCTGTATACATGCAGTGCGAAAAATGTGGACAAACATGTTTTTGATGAAAAAAAACCCATTCAGCCTATATTTATTGGTTTGGGTAAAAGTTATAGCATTTACAAACTATGGTGCAAAAAGTGAATTTTCCCATTTTCAAGCATCTATGACTTTTCTGAGCACCTGTCATGTTTCATGAGGGGCTAGAATTCCAGGATAGTATAAATACCCCACAAAGGACCCCATTTTGGAAAGAAGACATCCCAAAGTATTCACTGAGAGGCATGGTGAGTTCATAGAAGATATTTTTTGTCACAAGTAAGCGGAAAATGACACTTTGTGACAAAAAAAAAAAAGTTTCCATTTCGTCTAACTTGCGACAAAAAAAAAATGAAATCTGCCACGGATTTACCATGCCCCTCTCTGAATACCTTGAAGTGTCTACTTTCCAAAATGGGGTCATTTGTGGGGTGTGTTTACTGTCCTGGCATTTTGGGGGGTGCCTAATTGTAAGCACCCCTGTAAAGCCTAAAGGTGCTTTTTGGACTTTGGGCCCCTTAGCGCAGTTAGGGTGCAAAAAAGTGCCACACATGTGGTATCGCCGTACTCGGGAGAAGTAGTATATTGTGTTTTGGGGTGTATTTTTACACATACCCATGCTGGGTGGGAGAAATATCTCTGTAAATGACAATCTTGTGATTTTTTTTTTTTTTACACACAATTGTCCATTTACAGAGATATTTCTCCCACCCAGCATGGGTATGTGTAAAAATGCACCCCAAAACACATTGTACTACTTCTCCCGAGTACGGCGATACTACGTGTGGCACTTTTTTGCACCCTAACTGCGCTAAGGGGCCCAAAGTCCAATGAGTACCTTTAGGATTTCACAGGTCATTTTGCGACATTGTTGGTTTCAAGACTACTCCTCGCGGTTTAGGGCCCCTAAAATGCCAGGGCAGTATAGGAAGCCCACAAGTGACCCCATTTTAGAAAGAAGACACCCCAAGGTATTCCGTTAGGAGTATGGTGAGTTCATAGAAGATTTTATTTTTGTCACAAGTTAGCGGAAATTGATTTTAATTGTTTTTTTTTCACAAAGTGTCATTTTCCGCTAACTTGTGACAAAAAATAAATCTTCTATGAACTCACCATACTCCTAACGGAATACCTTTGGGTGTCTTCTTTCTAGAATGGGGTCATTTGTGGGGTTCCTATACTGCCCTGGCATTTTAGGGGCCCTAAACCGTGAGGAGTAGTCTTGAAACCAACAATGTCGCAAAATGACCTGTGAAATCCTAAAGGTACTCATTGGACTTTGGGCCCCTTAGCGCACTTAGGGTGTAAAAAAGTGCCACACATGTGGTATTGCCGTACTCAGGAGAAGTAGTATAATGTGTTTTGGGGTGTATTTTTACACATACCCATGCTGGGTGGGAGAAATATCTCTGTAAATGTCAATCTTTTGATTTTTTTTTACACACAATTATCCATTTACAGAGAGATTTCTCCCACCCAGCATGGGTATGTGTAAAAATACACCCCAAAACACATTATACTACTTTTCCTGAGTACGGCGATACCACATGTGACACTTTTTTGCAGCCTAGGTGCGCTAAGGGGCCCAATGTCCTATTCACAGGTCATTTTGAGGCATTTGTTTTGTAGACTACTCCTCACGGTTTAGGGCCCCTAAAATGCCAGGGCAGTATAGGAACCCTGCAAATGACCCCATTTTAGAAAGAAGACACCCCAAGGTATTCCGTTAGGAGTATGGTGAGTTCATAGAAGATTTTATTTTTTGTCACAAGTTAGTGAAAAATGACACTTTGTGAAAAAAAACAATAAAAATCAATTTCCGCTAACTTTTGACAAAAAATAAAATCTTCTATGAACTCGTCATACACCTAACAGAATACCTTGGGGTGTCTTTTTTCTAAAATGGGGTCCGTTTCTGGGGTTCCTATACTGCCCTGGCATTTTACAGGCCCAAAACCGTGAGTAGTCTGGAAACCAAATGTCTCAAAATGACTGTTCAGGGGTATAAGCATCTGAAAATTTTGATGACAGGTGGTCTATGAGGGGGCACATTTTGTGGAACCGGTCATAAGCAGGGTGGCCTTTTAGATGACAGGTTGTATTGGGCCTGATCTGATGGATAGGAGTGCTAGCGGGTGACAGGAGGTGATTGATGGGTGTCTCAGGGGGTGGTTAGAGGGGAAAATAGATGCAATCAATGCACTGGGGAGGTGATCGGAAGGGGGTCTCAGGGGGATCTGAGGGTTTGGCCGAGTGATCAGGAGCCCACACGGGGCAAATTAGGGCCTGATCTGATGGGTAGGTGTGCTAGGGGGTGACAGGAGGTGATTGATGGGTGTCTCAAGGTGTGATTAGAGGTTGGAACAGATGCAAGCAATGCACTGGCGAGGTGATCAGGGCTGGGGTCTGAGCGGGTGATTGAGTGCCCTAGGGGCAGATAGGGGTCTAATCTGATGGGTAGCAGTGACAGGGGGTGATTGATGGGTAATTAGTGGGTGTTTGGAGGAGATAACAGATGTAAACACTGCACTTGGGAGGTGATCTGATGTCGGATCTGCGGGCGATCTATTGGTGTGGATGGGTGATCAGATTGCCCGCAAGGGGCAGGTTAGGGGCTGATTGATGGGTGGCAGTGACAGGGGGTGATTGATGGGTGGCAGTGACAGGGGGTGATTGATGGGTGATCAGTGGGTTATTACAGGGAAGGACAGATGTAAAAAATGCCCTGGCGAATTGATAAGGGGGGTCTGAGGGCAATCTGAGCGTGTAGGCGGGTGATTGGGTGCCCGCAAGGGGCAGATTAGGGTCTGATCTGATGGGTAACAGTGACAGGTGGTGATAGGGGGTGATTGATGGGTAATTAGTGGGTGTTTAGAGGAGACAATAGATGTAAACACTGCGCTTGGGTGGTGATCTGATGTCGGATCTGCGGGCGATCTATTGGTGTGGGTGGGTGATCAGATTGCCTGCAAGGGGCAGGTTAGGGGCTGATTGATGGGTGGCAGTGACAGGGGGTGATTGATGGGTGATTGACAGGTGATCAGGGGGGATAGATGCATATAGCACATGGGGGGGGGGTCTGGGGAGAATCTGAGGGGTGGGGGGTGATCAGGAGGGAGCAGGGACCAGGGGGGGGGGGAGGCTAAAAAAAAAATAGCGTTGACAGATAGTGACAGGGAGTGATTGATGGGTGATTAGGGGGGTGATTGGGTGTAAACATGGGTCTGGGGGGTGGGCAGGGGGGGGTCTGAGGAGTGCTGTGGGCGATCAGGGGGCAGGGGGGGGGGGGGAAATCAGTGTGCTTGGTGCAGACTAGGGTGGCTGCAGCCTGCCCTGGTGGTCCCTCGGACACTGGGACCACCAGGGCAGGAGGCAGCCTGTATAATACACTTTGTAAACATTACAAAGTGTATTATACACTTTGTAAGCGGCGATCATCGGGTTAACATCCCGCCGGCGCTTCTGTATGGCCGGCAGGATGTTGCGGCAGGTGAGCGGAGACAGGCGCCGGCGGAGGATCGCGTCACGGATGACGCGATCGCTCCGCCCATGCCCCTACAAGGACCGCCGCCATTTGTCAATACGGCGGTCCTTGCAGGGTCCACTTCCCGGCCGCCAATTGTCAATATGGCGGTCGGGAAGTGGTTAAGAAGCTCCCCAATGCTTTCTTAAAGTGAACCTTAAGTCAGAAAAAAAAATTAAAAAACGAGTTTTACTCACCTGGGGCTTCTACCAGCCCCCTGCAGCAGTCCTGTGCCCTCGCAGCCGCTCACTAATCCTCTGGTCTGCCGCTGCCAGCTAGTTCCGTTTTTGCCGACAGGCCCGTCAGGACTGGCCATGCGTAGCTTTTTCCGCATTCCCGACTAATTAGCGCTATTGCGGGCCGCAACGCGTACAAAAATATGAGTTGCCGCATATCTATGCGTGCGTAATGCGGCAACACGTATTTTTGTACGCGTTGCGGCCCGCAATAGCGCTAATCCCAGTCAGGAATGCTGAAGAAGCTACGCGTGGCCAGTCCTGATGGGCCTGTCGGCAAAAACGAAACTAGCTGGCAGCGGCGGACCAGAGGATTAGTGAGTGGCTGCAAGGGCACAGGACTGCTGCAGGGGGCTGGTAGAAGCCCCAGGTGAGTAAAACTCTCTTTTTTTTTTTTTTTGGCTTAAGTGTCTCTTTAAGTGAAGGGAGATTGCAGCAGTTCTGAGAGTTTTCCTTAGATTAAGAACAGCGCAGAACTGTCCCTGAATAAGAAGTGGCTGATAACACTTCTTAACCCTGACACCTCATAGCTTCCTTTTTAATTTACTGCCATCTCCCCACACTAATTTGTTACTGAGGTGAACTCCCCTTCACCCTGGTGATGTTTATTTGTTTAAGAGAAGGAGGGGAATTGCTGACGAGTAGGTGGAGAATTGACTGGTTAGAGCATTTTAAAAATGTGTGTAAAAGACAGCGCAGACATCGGGATTATTTAAAGAGACACTGAAGCGAAAAAAAATATATGATATAATGATTTGTATGTGTAGTGCAGCGAAGGAAAAAAACATTAGCAGCAGAGACACTTTTTTCCAGTAAGGGAAGAGCTAAGAAACTCAAGTTATCTATGCAAATTAGCCTTTGAGCTCCACGACTTTCAAAGTCGCAGAAAACTCTGCCAGAGACTTGAGATAATAAGCTTTAAAAGACAATGGCCTCGATTCATAAAAGTGCTGTCGGGAAGGTAACGTCGAGCGGGGAAACACCGCTGTCGGTATTTCCGCCTTCAGGGTGGTCATTCATAAAAATTTAGCTAGTTGTGACAGGCGTGCGGAGATACTCCGCTGTAGGGAGGCGTAAGGCTGTCGGGAGACATGCGGAAACAGGAGAAGCAGGCGGAATCCCTCCGTGCGGTGTTCTCTCTGCAGCTGCTTGGAAGGTCTGTCCCATTCACTGCAATGTATTCCGCACGCTTCTCGCCACATCAGAGGTAGCGGTAATCCCCGTCCGCATACCGCTACCTCTAATCTTTATGAATTGACTACTTGTTACTTTTGTTATGATAATCACCGCGCAAGGCGGTGATTGATCACTCTGCTCGCGAATGTCGGCTTTTCATGCGGAAAAAGCCTTTATGAATTCAGATTTTGCTGTGTGGTCGGTAAAGTGAGCAGTTTTCAGCATTTCCGAATGCGGGAATGCTTTATGAATCGAGGCCAATGTATATTTTTTCCCTCTGCAGGGAAGATTGTTCAGAGCAGGCTAGTGAACTTTTGAACCCATTTAGACTGCTGAGTATATTAGAGAATGATACAATGTTATAAAAAACACTATATAACTGAAAATAAAAATATTAGAATATTTTCTTTGCTACTAAAATTCTCGTAATTATCCATACTACACAACCAAGTCATCATATTTTTTTTCCGCTTCAGTGTCTCTTTAAGAATGGAAGTTTAGGAGAGTAATTACAGCCTGGGCTGCTGGTGTCCCAGATAAATAACCAAGTCATCCACTGTTGTGTTGGTTTTTCTGAGACACTGTACTAGCTCCTCCTCACTTAGAACAGTTCAGGAAGGAAACAGCACCATCTAGTGGCTTCTTAAGGTGCCGGAGACAGTTCTGCACGGAGTTCTACAAACCTACCAGCGTTTTGTCTCAGACACTCTTGATAAATCTGGCCCGGAGTCATTTTGGGTACCTGGAGTCGGAGGTTTCATACACTGAGTCGTCGGAGTTGGATGATTTTTGCACCGACTCCACAGCCCTGTTAGAATGCCCCCAGCTTTTCCTTACTCTCAGCAAGCACTTCTATAGATTTCCTATGCTATAACTTGTACAGATGTGTTTTTGCTAATAAATCCCATTTTACCCTTTGTAAGGAGTACAAGTAGTCAGTCATTAAAGAGTAAAGAAGCTGAAAGAGTACATTGTACAGGTGAGCTGCATACAGCCCCACGAAACTGGGAGCCACCCACGGGGAGATGTCCGAGTCAAGCCTACCTACAACCTTGTTTCCATACTTCATGAGAACATCTTCCACCGCCAAACCAAAGTCTTCCAGAGCCGCTACAGCCTGAAACCAGAGAGAGGCTGGTCATACACAGATCACATGACAAGATGGAAGCCAGGGGGCTCCGCCTCCTTCTTATACTCTCACTTACCAGCTGTGCGCTCTTCTCCACTTCTGGATGGACGTGCCCCTTCAGTGTGAGTCCAGTGCCCAGGCCAGCTCTCCTGCCAGAGGAATTACACTTCATGAGCCTGTCCAGCCAGCCCTCCCCTCTCCAGACTGCACCTCCCTCCCCCCCAAAGGATTTACACTTCATGAGCCTGTCCAGCCAGCCCTCCCCTCTCCACACTGCACCCTCCTCCCGCACAGGAATTACACCTCATGAGCTTGTCCAGCAAGCCCTCCACACGGCACCTCCCTCCCAAATAGACTAGAGCTCCTGTCCACCAAGCGTAAGGAATGAAGTGCAGGCTCTGACATGGACTCCACCCCCCCCCCCCAGAGGAAATACACTTCATGAGCCTGTCCAGACAGCCCTCCCCTCTCCAGACTGCACCTCCCACCTGAAGAGAATAGAGCTCCTGTCCATCAAGCATACGGAATGGAGCGCAGGCTCTGACTCAGACTCCAGCTGTGGGTGCTCCTGCAACTCTGCTTCCTGTATTCCCCCCCCCCCCCCCCGGGATCTCCATACCACCCACCCCTTCCTAGACCACCACCTGCTGTGGGTACTCCTGCCAATTCCCCTTCCTGTATCTCCCCCCCACCCAGGATCTCCATACCATCCACCCCTTCCTAGACCACCACCTGCTGTGGGTACTCCTGCCAATTCCCCTTCCTGTATCCCCCCCCCCCCCCAACCAGGATCTCCATACCACCCACCCCTTCCTAGACCAACACCTGCTGTGGGTACTCCTGCCAATTCCCCTTCCTGTATCTCCCCCCCACCCAGGATCTCCATACCATCCACCCCTTCCTAGACCACCACCTGCTGTGGGTACTCCTGCCAATTCCCCTTCCTGTATCTCCCCCCCACCCAGGATCTCCATACCATCCACCCCTTCCTAGACCACCACCTGCTGTGGGTGCTCCTGCCAATTCCCCTTCCTGTATCTCCCCCCCACCCAGGATCTCCATACCATCCACCCCTTCCTAGACCACCACCTGCTGTAGGTACTCCTGCCAATTCCCCTTCCTTTATTCCCCCCAGGATCTCCATACCATCCCCCCCTTCCTTGATCAACACCTGCTGTGGGTACTCCTGCCAATTCCCCTTCCTGTATCCCCCCCCCCCCCCAGGATCTCCATACCACCCACCCCTTCCTAGACCAACACCTGCTGTGGGTACTCCTGCCAATTCCCCTTCCTGTATTCCCCCCAGGATCTCCATACCACCCACCCCTTGCTGTGGGTACTCCTGCCAATTCCCCTTCCTGTATCCCCCCCCCCCCCCCCCAGGATCTCCATACCACCCACCCCTTCCTAGACCAACACCTGCTGTGGGTACTCCTGCCAATTCCCCTTCCTGTATTCCCCCCAGGATCTCCATACCACCCACCCCTTCCTAGACCACCACCTGCTGTGGGTGCTCCTGCCAATTCCCCTTCCTGTATCCCCCCACCCAGGATCTCCATACCATCCACCCCTTCCTAGACTAACACCTGCTGTGGGTACTCCTGCCAATTACACTTCCTGTATCCCCCCCACCCAGGATCTCCATACCACCCACCCCTTCCTAGACTAACACCTGCTGTGGGTACTCCTGTCAATTTCAGAGCAGCAGTAAGCATGGGCCCAACTGTTTAGCTTAGACTTGCCTCCACCTCCCTGGATCTCAATCCACTGCTGATCACTTGTGGGTCCTCAGCACCCCAACCTCTCTCATCACCCATGGTCCCCATGGTGTGTGTTGCCCATGTCTCTCCCTAGCCCCCAACTCCTCACCTGCGGGCTCTTCGCACCCCCTCTGTCAGCAGCAGCTGGGAATTGCTTAGTGGTCGGCTTATGGCTTTCTGGAGGGATTTCAGCTCTTTGCCAGCACCCTGTGAATGGAGAGATTACGGAGTGAGATTGGCCAGTGTGTATTATACAGACATTCTAGAAGAGTGATCTGCTCAGCGGGGGAGAATTACCATAAAGAGACTGGAAAGTGGACAGAGGAACTGCTGAGGAAGTCATGATGAGACACATGGGGGATGATGAGGTGACAGACAGGAGAAGGTAGCAGAGGGCAGAACAATGAAGTACCTGCAGTCCCTGGAGGGCAACAAACAGCCTGAGGATATCATTGGCTCCTTCAAAGATTCTGAAGATACGCAAATCTCGCAGAACGCGCTCAACTCCCGTATCCTGAAAAGACAGGAGAGCACTGAGGAGACGTGCGGAGAAAGAAGGATGCTGACAGACGCAACATGTCCATCCTCTCCCAGCATCCACCACCGGAGCAAGCAACATGTCCATCCTCTCCCAACATCCACCACTGGAGCAGCATCATGTCCATCCTCTCCCAGCATCATGTCCATCCTCTCCCAGCACCCACCACCAGAGCAGCAACATGTCCATCCTCTCCCAGCACCCACCACCAGAGCAGCAACATGTCCATCCTCTCCCAACACCCACCACCAGAGCAGCATCATGTCCATCCTCTCCCAACACCCACCACCAGAGCAGCATCATGTCCATCCTCTCCCAACACCCACCACCAGAGCAGCATCATGTCCATCCTCTCCCAACACCCACCACCAGAGCAGCAACATGTCCATCCTCTCCCAACACCCACCACCAGAGCAGCAACATGTCCATCCTCTCCCAACACCCACCACCAGAGCAAGCAACATGTCCATCCTCTCCCAACACCCACCACCAGAGCAAGCATCATGTCCATCCTCTCCCAACACCCACCACCAGAGCAGCAACATGTCCATCCTCTCCCAACACCCACCACCAGAGCAGCAACATGTCCATCCTCTCCCAACACCCACCACCAGAGCAAGCAACATGTCCATCCTCTCCCAACACCCACCACCAGAGCAAGCATCATGTCCATCCTCTCCCAACACCCACCACCAGAGCAGCAACATGTCCATCCTCTCCCAACACCCACCACCAGAGCAGCAACATGTCCATCCTCTCCCAACACCCACCACCAGAGCAAGCAACATGTCCATCCTCTCCCAACACCCACCACCAGAGCAAGCAACATGTCCATCCTCTCCCAACACCCACCACCAGAGCAAGCATCATGTCCATCCTCTCCCAACACCCACCACCAGAGCAGCAACATGTCCATCCTCTCCCAACACCCACCACCAGAGGAGCAACATGTCCATCCTCTCCCAACACCCACCACCAGAGCAGCATCATGTCCATCCTCTCCCAACACCCACCACCAGAGCAGCAACATGTCCATCCTCTCCCAACACCCACCACCAGAGCAGCAACATGTCCATCCTCTCCCAACACCCACCACCAGAGCAAGCAACATGTCCATCCTCTCCCAACACCCACCACCAGAGCAAGCATCATGTCCATCCTCTCCCAACACCCACCACCAGAGCAGCAACATGTCCATCCTCTCCCAACACCCACCACCAGAGCAGCAACATGTCCATCCTCTCCCAGCACCCACCACCAGAGCAGCAACATGTCCATCCTCTCCCAGCACCCACCACCAGAGAAGCAACATGTCCATCCTCTCCCAGCACCCACCACCAGAGCAGCAACATGTCCATCCTCTCCCAGCACCCACCACCAGAGCAGCAACATGTCCATCCTCTCCCAACACCCACCACCAGAGCAGCAACATGTCCATCCTCTCCCAACACCCACCACCAGAGCAGCAACATGTCCATCCTCTCCCAACACCCCCCACCAGAGCAGCAACATGTCCATCCTCTCCCAGCACCCACCACCAGAGCAGCAACATGTCCATCCTCTCCCAACACCCACCACCAGAGCAGCAACATGTCCATCCTCTCCCAACACCCACCACCAGAGCAGCATCATGTCCATCCTCTCCCAACACCCACCACCAGAGCAGCAACATGTCCATCCTCTCCCAACACCCACCACCAGAGCAAGCAACATGTCCATCCTCTCCCAACACCCACCACCAGAGCAAGCATCATGTCCATCCTCTCCCAACACCCACAACCAGAGCAGCATCATGTCCATCCTCTCCCAACACCCACCACCAGAGCAGCAACATGTCCATCCTCTCCCAGCACCCACCACCAGAGCAGCAACATGTCCATCCTCTCCCAGCACCCACCACCAGAGAAGCAACATGTCCATCCTCTCCCAGCACCCACCACCAGAGCAGCAACATGTCCATCCTCTCCCAGCACCCACCACCAGAGCAGCAACATGTCCATCCTCTCCCAACACCCACCACCAGAGCAGCAACATGTCCATCCTCTCCCAACACCCACCACCAGAGCAGCAACATGTCCATCCTCTCCCAACACCCCCCACCAGAGCAGCAACATGTCCATCCTCTCCCAGCACCCACCACCGGAGCAGCAACATGTCCATCCTCTCCCAACACACACCACCAGAGCAGCAACATGTCCATCCTCTCCCAACACCCACCACTGGAGCAGCAACATGTCCATCCTCTCCCAACACCCACCACTGGAGCAGCAACATGTCCATCCTCTCCCAACACCCACCACCAGAGCAGCAACATGTCCATCCTCTCCCAACACCCCCCACCAGAGCAGCAACATGTCCATCCTCTCCCAGCACCCACAACCAGAGCAAGCAACATGTCCATCCTCTCCCAGCAGACACCACCAGAGCAGCAACATGTCCATCCTCTCCCAGTACCCACCACCAGAGCAGCAACATGTCCATCCTCTCCCAGCACCCACCACCAGAGCAGCAACATGTCCATCCTCTCCCAACACCCCCCACCAGAGCAGCAACATGTCCATCCTCTCCCAGCACCCACCACCAGAGCAGCAACATGTCCATCCTCTCCCAGCACCCACCACCAGAGCAGCAACATGTCCATCCTCTCCCAACACCCCCCACCAGAGCAGCAACATGTCCATCCTCTCCCAGCACCCACAACCAGAGCAAGCAACATGTCCATCCTCTCCCAGCACCCACCACCAGAGCAACAACATGTCCATCCTCTCCCAACACCCCCCACCAGAGCAGCAACATGTCCATCCTCTCCCAGCACCCACCACCAGAGCAGCAACATGTCCATCCTCTCCCAACACCCACCACTGGAGCAGCAACATGTCCATCCTCTCCCAACACCCACCACCAGAGCAGCAACATGTCCATCCTCTCCCAACACCCACCACCAGAGCAGCAACATGTCCATCCTCTCCCAGCACCCCCCACTAGAGCAGCAACATGTCCATCCTCTCCCAACACCCACAACCAGAGCAGCAACATGTCCATCCTCTCCCAGCACCCCCCACTAGAGCAGCAACATGTCCATCCTCTCCCAACACCCACAACCAGAGCAGCAACATGTCCATCCTCTCCCAGCACCCCCCACTAGAGCAGCATCATGTCCATCCTCTCCCAACACCCACAACCAGAGCAGCAACATGTCCATCCTCTCCCAACACCCACCACCAGAGCAGCATCATGTCCATCCTCTCCCAGCACCCACCACCAGAGCAAGCAACATGTCTATCCCCTCCCAGCACCACTTTAGCAGCAATCGATCATCTTCCAGCAGCTGTAAGTAAAGTAATGAGTGTAAGTGGGCATCAGGGACTCACCTTCATAAAGCCAGTGCCGCCCAGGATCTGGATACATTCATCAGTCACAACCCAGGCTGCCTCCTACAAGCAGAGGAGAGATTGTGAGACGCAGTACGGATATCAGGAACTCACAACACAGGATAACCACAGAAGCACGGACTCTGCCAGGACACGTGGTCCACACACACAGACAGGTTCTCATCTGCCAGGACACGTGGTCCACACACACACAGACAGGTTCTCATCTGCCAGGACACGTGGTCCACACACACAGACAGGTTCTCATCTGCCAGGACACGTGGTCCACACACACAGACAGGTTCTCATCTGCCAGGACACGTGGTCCACACACACAGACAGGTTCTCATCTGCCAGGACACGTGGTCCACACACACAGAGACAGGTTCTCATCTGCCAGGACACATGGTCCACATACACAGACAGGTTCTCATCTGCCAGGACACGTGGTCCACACACACAGACAGGTTCTCATCTGCCAGGACACGTGGTCCACACACACAGACAGGTTCTCATCTGCCAGGACACGTGGTCCACACACACAGACAGGTTCTCATCTGCCAGGACACGTGGTCCACACACACAGAGACAGGTTCTCATCTGCCAGGACACGTGATGCACACAGAGACAGGTTCTCATCTGCCAGGACATGTGGTCCACACACACAGACAGGTTCTCATCTGCCAGGACACGTGGTCCTCACACAGACAGGTTCTCATCTGCCAGGACACGTGGTCCAGGACACACACAGAGACAGGTTCTCATCTGCCAGGACATGTGGTCCAGGATACACACAGGACACACACAGAGACAGGTTCTCATCTGCCAGGACACGTGGTCCACACACACAGAGACAGGTTCTCATCTGCCAGGACACGTGGTCCTCACACACAGACAGGTTCTCATCTGCCAGGACACGTGGTCCTCACACAGAGACAGGTTCTCATCTGCCAGGACACGTGGTCCACACACACAGACAGGTTCTCATCTGCCAGGACACGTGGTCCACACACACAGAGACAGGTTCTCATCTGCCAGGACACGTGGTCCACACACACAGAGACAGGTTCTCATCTGCCAGGACACGTGGTCCACACACACAGAGACAGGTTCTCATCTGCCAGGACACGTGGTCCTCACACACAGACAGGTTCTCATCTGCCAGGACACGTGGTCCTCACACAGAGACAGGTTCTCATCTGCCAGGACACGTGGTCCACACACACAGACAGGTTCTCATCTGCCAGGACACGTGGTCCACACACACAGAGACAGGTTCTCATCTGCCAGGACACGTGGTCCACACACACAGAGACAGGTTCTCATCTGCCAGGACACGTGGTCCACACACACAGAGACAGGTTCTCATCTGCCAGGACACGTGGTCCTCACACACAGACAGGTTCTCATCTGCCAGGACACGTGATGCACACAGAGACAGGTTCTCATCTGCCAGGACATGTGGTCCACACACACAGAGACAGGTTCTCATCTGCCAGGACATGTGGTCCACACACACAGACAGGTTCTCATCTGCCAGGACACGTGGTCCTCACACACAGACAGGTTCTCATCTGCCAGGACACGTGGTCCACACACACAGAGACAGGTTCTCATCTGCCAGGACACGTGGTCCACACACACAGACAGGTTCTCATCTGCCAGGACACGTGGTCCACACACACAGAGACAGGTTCTCATCTGCCAGGACACGTGGTCCACACACACAGACAGGTTCTCATCTGCCAGGACACGTGGTCCACACACACAGAGACAGGTTCTCATCTGCCAGGACACGTGGTCCACACACACAGAGACAGGTTCTCATCTGCCAGGACACGTGGTCCTCACACACAGACAGGTTCTCATCTGCCAGGACACGTGATGCACACAGAGACAGGTTCTCATCTGCCAGGACATGTGGTCCACACACACAGAGACAGGTTCTCATCTGCCAGGACACGTGGTCCACACACACAGACAGGTTCTCATCTGCCAGGACACGTGGTCCTCACACACAGACAGGTTCTCATCTGCCAGGACACGTGGTCCAGGACACACACAGAGACAGGTTCTCATCTGCCAGGACATGTGGTCCACACACACAGACAGGTTCTCATCTGCCAGGACACGTGGTCCTCACACACAGACAGGTTCTCATCTGCCAGGACACGTGGTCCAGGACACACACAGAGACAGGTTCTCATCTGCCAGGACACGTGGTCCTCACACACAGACAGGTTCTCATCTGCCAGGACACGTGGTCCTCACACACAGACAGGTTCTCATCTGCCAGGACATGTGGTCCAGGACACACACAGAGACAGGTTCTCATCTGCCAGGACACGTGGTCCACACACACAGAGACAGGTTCTCATCTGCCAGGACACGTGGTCCTCACACACAGACAGGTTCTCATCTGCCAGGACATGTGGTCCAGGATACACACAGAGACAGGTTCTCATCTGCCAGGACATGTGGTCCACACACACAGACAGGTTCTCATCTGCCAGGACACGTGGTCCACACACACAGACAGGTTCTCATCTGCCAGGACACGTGGTCCACACACACAGACAGGTTCTCATCTGCCAGGACACGTGGTCCTCACACAGAGACAGGTTCTCATCTGCCAGGACACGTGGTCCACACACACAGAGACAGGTTCTCATCTGCCAGGACACATGGTCCACATACACAGACAGGTTCTCATCTGCCAGGACACGTGGTCCACACACACAGACAGGTTCTCATCTGCCAGGACACGTGGTCCTCACACACAGACAGGTTCTCATCTGCCAGGACACGTGGTCCTCACACACAGACAGGTTCTCATCTGCCAGGACACGTGGTCCTCACACACAGACAGGTTCTCATCTGCCAGGACACGTGGTCCACACACACACAGACAGGTTCTCATCTGCCAGGACACGTGGTCCAGGACACACACAGAGACAGGTTCTCATCTGCCAGGACACGTGGTCCACACACACAGACAGGTTCTCATCTGCCAGGACACGTGGTCCAGGACACACACAGAGACAGGTTCTCATCTGCCAGGACACGTGGTCCACACACACAGAGACAGGTTCTCATCTGCCAGGACACGTGGTCCACACACACAGAGACAGGTTCTCATCTGCCAGGACACGTGGTCCTCACACACAGACAGGTTCTCATCTGCCAGGACACGTGGTCCACACACACAGACAGGTTCTCATCTGCCAGGACACGTGGTCCACACACACAGACAGGTTCTCATCTGCCAGGACACGTGGTCCACACACAGAGACAGGTTCTCATCTGCCAGGACACGTGGTCCACACACACAGACAGGTTCTCATCTGCCAGGACACGTGGTCCACACACACAGAGACAGGTTCTCATCTGCCAGGACACGTGGTCCACATACACAGACAGGTTCTCATCTGCCAGGACACGTGGTCCACACACACAGACAGGTTCTCATCTGCCAGGACACGTGGTCCACACACACAGACAGGTTCTCATCTGCCAGGACACGTGGTCCACACACAGAGACAGGTTCTCATCTGCCAGGACACGTGGTCCACACACACAGACAGGTTCTCATCTGCCAGGACACGTGGTCCAGGACACACACAGGACACACACAGAGACAGGTTCTCATCTGCCAGGACACGTGGTCCACACACACAGACAGGTTCTCACCGAGCCAAAGACTTTACTGATGGCGGCTTCAATCTGGAAGTCCTTCGCTCCGGAATCCATGTTGGAGCTGATCATGTACGCCATAGACTGGAGGAAGAGAGAGAGCACCGATCACACACATAACCGTAGCACTCACATGACTTTCCGGGATCTGAGGATGCTCAAATACAGAGATGGTTAACCTTGCCACTCCAGCTGTGTTGGAACTACAAGTCCCATGAGCCACTGCAATACTATGACAGCTGTAAGCATAACTCCTGGAGGCAGAGGCATGATGGGATTTGTAGGTTTGTCACAGCTGGAGTGCCAAGGTTAGCCATCACTGCTCTAATATAATAAGCTAGAGTGCCCAGGCAGCTACAGTCCACATATAAAGAGTAAACTCCATCAGCAATAGAATGCAGAGGGACAGACCCGTCACCAAGGAAAGAAGACACTCCCCAGGAATACAGATAAAGGAGATCGAGTCGCAAGGAATTCATGATAGAACTCCAGGACTGGAGAGTACTGATGACACAATGTGACCTCATTTCAATAAATATTACATTTGTTTCTCCAAGAATGTGTGTGTGTGTGTGGCACCGGTCTTCCTGTGACATCACTGCGGTCACCTGTGTGAAGGCGTGTCAGGTTGTGTGACCTGCCTTCCTGTGACATCACTGAAGGTGTGTCAGGTGGCTGGGCTCAGGAAGTGCTATGCCTGACCAATGGAGGATCATGCTTCTCCTCTGGTGCCCAGGAGATCAGGTCTGCATGTTAATAATAGGAGCACCAGATTACGTCCAACACATCAGATGCGCAGGGGTTCCATCCGGTCAGAAGATCATGTCAGATCAGCGGGGGATCCAGTAAGAAGATCACATTCGATCGACAGGGGATCTGCTCAGAAAATGACACCAGATCCACGCGGGATCCAGTCAGATCATGTCAGATCTGCAGGGAATCCGCTTAGGAGATCAAGCCAGATCCACAGGGGATCTGCTCAGAAAATCATGTCAGATCTGCAGGAGATCCACTCAGATCCACAGGGAATCCGCTCAGAAGATGCCATCAGATCCACAGGGGAACTGCTCAGAAAATCACACCAGATCCACACGGGATTCAGTCAGATCTGCAGGGGATCGGCTTAGAAGGTCAAGCCAAATTCACAGGGGATCTGCTCAGAAAATCATGTCAGATCTGCAGGGGATCCTCTCAGATCATGTCAGATCCACAGGGGATCCGCTCAGAAGATGCCAAATCCACAGGGGATCTGCTCAGAAAAATCACATCAGATCCACAGTAGATCTGCTCAGAAAATCACATCAGACCCACAGGGGATCTGCTCAGAAGATCACATCAGATCCACAGGGGGATTCTGTCAGAAGATCCCATCAGATCTGTAGGGGATCTGCTCAGATCAAGTCAGATCCCCAGGGGATCCGCTCAGAAGATCCCATCAGATCCACAGGGGATACACTCAGATCACTTCAGATCCGCAGAGGATCTGCTCAGATCATGTCAGATCCGCAGGGGATCCGGTAAGAAGATCACATCAGATCCACAGGGAATTTGTTCAGAAGATCATGTCAGATCTACAGGGGATCAGGTCAGAATATCTTGTCAGATCTGCAGGGGATTAAAAGTGGCCACTAACGGTCCAATTTCTTGTGAAAAATCATTCGAGCAATCAGAAATTCTGATTGGATTGGTTGTAAATAATCTCAGTTGATGGGCACAATCGATTATGAACGATTATAAAAATCATCGTTCAATTGGATTTTCATCAAACCAAAATTTGGATTTTCTTGTTGGTTGTGAAAGATAGGAAGCAAAGATTGATTCGTTGATGCTGTAGTGAACGATTTTTCTTCTGATCAGTATTTCTGATCGCTCGCATGATTTTTCGCTAAAAATTGGACAGTTAGTGACCACCTTCAGTCGGATCCAGTCAGATCACACCTGATCCGCAGGGGATCTGCTCAGATAAATAACAGAGGGTTCTATATTGTTGTGTTTTTCAGCAGATATCGAGGATGGGAAGCCTGCAGGTGTGTGGCCATCAGTCAGCAGATTACCTCAGTGACGTACTGCAGGACCGCCATGCGTGACAGCTTCTCTTGGATGACGCCGTACGTGTGCAGCTTATTCCCAAACTGGGAGCGATTTGTGGCATGATCCACCTGGAGGAGACGGACAGAACGGCTACAATCACCACCATGCTACCATCACTGCCAAAGCCCGCCCCCTAAATCCTGACTCCTCCCACTCCAATGACCATCATACTACTCCTGACTCCTCCCACTAATGACCATTCTACTACTGACTCCTCCCACTCGAATGACCATTATACTACTCCTGACTCCTCCCACTAATGACCATTATACCACTCCTGACTCCTCACACTAAATGACTATCATACTACTGACTCCTCACACTCAATGACATCATACTACTCTTGACTCCTCCCACTCTAATGACCATTATACTACTCTTGACTCCTCCCACTCTAATGACCATTATACCACTCCCGACTCCTCACACTAAATAACCATCATACTACTGACTCCTCCCACTCGACCATTATACTACTGACTCCTCCCACTCAATGACATACTACTCCTGACTCCTCCCATGCAATGACTTCATCGTACCACCCCTGACTCCTCCCACTCCAATGAACCCATTGTACCACTCCTGACTCCTCCCACTCCAATGACCTCATCATACTACTGCTGAGTCCTCCCACTCAATGACCATCATATCAGCTTACTACGACATACTCCTATTTCCAATATGACTTTACCTACTCATCTGACCCCTGTCACTATTCCTAACT